>NC_057809.1:223933485-224233485 GCF_018294505.1 Triticum aestivum | reverse complement strand
CCCGTGAGGCTGGTCCTGCCAGCAATCCTCGGGAGGTCGGTCACGCCACCCTTGGCGAGGGCCACAGTCTTCCCATCGTCCGACACCTCTTCCTCCTCCTCGGCCATAGCCCCTGTCACTGCGCTCGAGGCGTCGGCCGACACGTCCATCTCTCACGGCCCTGAGCTCTTGACATTCGTTGGTGTTGTGGGTGTAGAGGTCGTGGTACACGCAGTACCGGCTGCCCTTGGATGACTCAGGCTGATCCCTGCCTCGCTTGGTGTCTGGCTCGGCTGCAAGCACGGCAGCCCCCTTACGCTTCACGTCCTTGGCCTTGGGATTCTTCTCTTCTGGGTCGGCAGCCGGGAGTTCGAGGAGGGAAAGGCGCCCTTCCTCAGCCCTGGCGCACTTGGTCGCCAAGTTGAACGGCTCCAGGGATGTGCACAGGTATTCATGGATTGCTAGCTCCTCCTTCATCTTGATGTCACGTACGCCATCGGAGAAGGCCGAGATGATGGCTTCTTCAGTCACCTTGGGGATCTTGAGGCGAGCGTTGTTGAAGCGCTGGATGTATTTCTGCAGGGTTTCCCCTTGCGGCTGCTTGATGCGCCGCAGATTGCTCACGGCCGGGGGCCGGTCGCGAGTGCCCTGGAAGTTGGCGATGAAGCGAGTGCGCATCTCGTCCCAGGAGGAGATTGTGCCAGGAGCTAGGTTCAGGAGCCAGGTGCGGGCCCCGTCCTTGAGCGCCATGGGGAACCAGTTCGCCATGACCCTTTCGTCTTCGTTGGCGGCTTCGATGCATAGCTCGTAGAGCTGCAGGAACTCCGCGGGGTCCGCCGTGCCATCGTAGAGAGGTGGTAGGTCAGGCTTGAACTTGCCTGGCCATGCGATGCCGCGTAGCTCGAGGGTGAGGGCGCGGCAGCCTGCTGTGGCCACCGGCGCCTTTTGCTGGTACTGGGCTTGTTCCTGGGGATTACCGCGCGCCGCCGCTTGGAGCAGCGCGGGGGCTTGGCGTGGAGGTGCAGGGACGCGATCTTGGCGCGCAGGCGCTGGGAGCGCGCGAGCACCTTCTTGGGGACGAGGGATCTCTTGGTAGCTCCTTTCTTGCTGCGCAGGCGCCGAACGCGGAGGGTCTCGCGCTGGGGCTGCGCGCCTTGGAGCCAGGGCGCCTTCTTGGGGAGGAGGTGGTGGAGGCACCTCCTGATCCTCGCCTCCTGCGCGGAATGGAGGGCGAGGCAGCGAGAAGGACGGCAAGGGGGAGCCCCCTGCGGCGCTGACAAGCTCGGTGATGCGGGCGAGCCAGTCCTCGTAGAGGTCGTCGACGGGGCGGTAGTGCAAGAGCTCTCTTGCCAGGAGAAGCGCGGCGTGCGTGTCCGTGGGGGCACGATGGGTGTGGGACGATGAAGCGGCTGGAGTCAGCGGCGGTGTAGTGGTGCGGCCCTCCCGCCGTATCGAAGGATGCTGGGACGAGGCCTGCTGCTCGTTCCCCGTCGGGCCGGTGGCGGCGTTGGCGGCAGGCGACGGGGAACGACGAGGGCATCCGCCGACGGGCGCCGTCTGGGCGTCGCGGGTGGCGAGAGCAGCCCTGCACTCAGCATGAGCCCGACGAGAGTTGGCCATGGACATGATGGAAGATCACACGCGAACAGCGAAAGAAAGATTCCGGCGCACCCCTACCTGGCGCGCCAAATGTCGGATTTCGGGTTCCGGCAGACCCTTGAGGTTCGAACACTGGGGTGCGCGCGGAGATCTCCCCCCTACCGATCTACGTCCAATCTCCTCGCGTGATCTAAGCTGGAAAAAACAAACAACACAAGGGACACGAGGTTTATACTAGTTCGGGCCACCGTTGTGGTGTAATACCCTACTCCAGTGTGTGGTGTGGTGGATTGCCTCAGGGGCTGATGATGAATAGTACAAGGGAAGAACAGCCTCGCGAGAGGTGTTCTTGAGTTGGTGCGATGAACTGCTTGGGTGAGTTCAGTCGCCTCTCTCTCTCTCTCTCTCTCTCTCTCTCTCTCTACTAGAGCTCTACCAGATCTCTTGATCTCTGCCTTCTGTCCGATCTCTCAATGTCATTTCCCTACTCTGTTGGTCTTGGTCTCGTTGCACCGGAATGGTAACCTTTGCCCGATGCCTTGGCCTGTGCTTGCCCCTTTGCACCAAAGGGGAAACAAGGACACTGCGTAGGCCGGCACCCGCCTGGTCTCAATCGTCATGGCTTGCGTCACGGGCTCCTCGCGAGGTACCCCTGCCTTGATCTCTTCGCCTCCCCGCGAGCCTGCCTGATGAGGCTGCCTCTGAGGAAGCTTCCGGTCGTCCGCCCCGCGAGGCTTGGTCCCTCGCGAGGGTCTTGAGCTTGAGCTGATGAAGATGGGCCACGCTGGGCCCCCACTTGAGCCACGCCGCAGGCCGCAGGCAGGCAAGTCTGGGGACCCCCGTTCCCAGAATGCCGACAATGCCCGGCCTAGCAAGATCAACATGTTGCAACCCTACCTAGGCACAACAGAGAGGTCAGCACGCCGGTCTAAATCCTATGCGTGCAGGGGTCTCGGCCCATCACCCATTGCACACATGCACGTTGCGTACACGGCCGGAAGAAGACCTAGCCCCCTTAATACAAGCGCAGGCTTACGGTCCAATCCAGCGCGCGCCGCTCAGTCGCTAGCGTCGCGAAGGCTTCAGTTGATACCAAGACGTCTAGTGCCCATAATTGTTCCCGCGTAGTTGGTTAGTGCGTATAGGCCAGTGGCGGACTCAGATCAAATACCCAGATCTCGTTAAGCGTGTTAATTGATGTAACCGTGGACGCCGACCAGGGCCAGTCCCACCTCTCTCGTAGGTGGTCTCAACCTGCCCTGTCGCTCCACCACAAAGTAACAGTCGGGGGCCATCAGGAACCCAGGCCCACCACTACCAGGATGGAACCACCTGTCCTTTTAGCCCCCACACCAGAATCACTCGCTGGTACTCTACGAGCCGACCCGACTTTAGTCACCACAGGTATCATATATTATGTATTTGGTTTATAATTATATGTTGGGGAACGTAGTAATTTCAAAAAAATCCTACGCACACGCAAGATCATGGTGATGCATAGCAATGAGAGGGGAGAGTGTCGTCCATGTACCCTCGTAGACCGTAAGCGGAAGCGTTATGACAACGCGGTTGATGTAGTCGTACGTCTTCACGATCGACCGATCCTAGTACCGAACGTGTGGCACCTCCGCGATCTGCACACGTTCAGCTCGGTGACGTCCCATGAACTCATGATCCAGTAGAGCTTCGCGAGAGAGTTCCGTCAGCACTATGGCGTGATGACGGTGTTGATGAAGCTACCGACGCAGGGCTTCGCCTAAGCGCCACTGCGATATGACCGAGGTGGATTATGGTGGAGGGGGGCACCGCACACGGCTAAAAGATCAATGATCAACTTGTGTGTCATGGGGTGCCCCCTGCCCCCGTATATAAAGGAGCAAGGGGGAAGGCCATGCGGCCCTAGGAGGGCGCGCCAAGAGGAGGGGTCCTCCTCCTAGTGGGAGTAGGACTCCCCTTTCCTAGTCCCACTAGGAGGGGAAGGAAGGAGTGGGAGAGGGGAAAGGCAATGGGGGCGCTGCCCCCCCCCCTCGTTCCTTGTCCTATTCAGACTCAAGGGGAGGGGATGCGCGGCCTACCCTGGCCGGCCCCTCTCTCTCTCCACTAGGGCCCATTAAGGCCCATTAGTCCCCTGGGGGGTTCCGGTAACCCCTCGGGCACTCCGGTTTTCTCCGAGATCACTCGAAACCCTTCCGGTGTCCGAATGTAGCCGTCCAACATATCAATCCTTATGTCTCGACCATTTTGAGACTCCTCGTCATGTTCGTAATCACATCCGGGACTCCGAACTACCTTCGGTACATCAAAACACATAAACTCGTAATACTGATCGTCACCGAATGTTAAGCATGCGGACCCTACGGGTTCGAGAACTATCTACACATGACGAGACTCGTCTCTGGTCAATAAACAATAGCGGAACCTGCATGCTCATATTGGTTCCTACATATTCTACGAAGATCTTTATCGGTCAAACCGCATAACAACATACGTTGTTCCCTTTGTCATCGGTATGTTACTTGCCCGAGATTCGATCGACGGTATCTCAATACCTAGTTCAATCTCGTTACCGGAAAGTCTCTTTACACGTTCTGTAATACATCATCCCACAACTAACTCATTAGTTGCATTGCGTACAAGGCTTATAGTGATGTGTATTACCGAGAGGGCCCAGAGATACCTCTCCGACAATCGGAGTGACAAATCCTAATCTCGATCTATGCCAACTCAACAAACACCATCGGAGACACCTATAGATTACCTTTATAATCACCCTATTACGTTGTGACGTTTGGTAGCACACAAAGTGTTCCTCCGGTATTCGGGAGTTGCATGATCTCATAGTCATAGGAACATGTATAAGTTATGGAGAAAGCAATAACAACAAACTAAACAATCATCGTGCTAAGCTAACGGATGGGTCAAGTCAATCACATCATTCTCTAATGATGTGATCTCGTTAATCAAATGACAACTCATGTCTATGGTTAGGAAACATAACCATCATTGATTCAATGAGCTAGTTAAGTAGAGGCAAACTAGTGACACTCTGTTTGTCTATGTATTCACACATGTACTAAGTTTCCGGTTAATACAATTCTAGCATGAATAATAAACATTTATCACGATATAAGGAAATATAAATAACAACTTTATTATTGCCTCTAGGTCATATTTCCTTCAGTCTCCCACTTGCACTAGAGTCAATAATCTAGATTACATTGTTATGATTCTAACACCCATGGAGTCTTGGTGCTGATCATGTTTTGCTCGTGAGAGAGGCTTAGTCAACGGGTCTTCAATATTCAGATCCGTATGTATCTAGCAAATCTCTATGTCTCCCTCGTTGACTTGATCACGGATGGAATTGAAGCGTCTCTTGATGTGCTTGGTTCTCTTGTGAAATCTGGATTCCATTGCCAAGGCTATTGCACCAGTATTGTCACAAAATATTTTCATTGGACCTGATGCACTAGGTATGACACCTAGATCGGATATGAACTCCTTCATCCAGACTCCTTCATTTGCTGCTTCCGAAGCAGCTGTGTATTCCGCTTCACACATAGATCCCGCCACGACGCTCTGCTTGGAACTGCACCAACTGACAGCTCGACCATTTAATAAAAACACGTATCCGGTTTGTGACTTAGAGTCATCCGGATTAGTATCAAATCTTGCATCGACGTAACCGTTTACGACGAGCTCTTTGTCACCTCCATATACGAGAAACATATCCTTAGTCCTTTTCAGATATTTCAGGATATTCTTGACTGCTGTCCAGTGATCCAATCCTGGATTACTTTGGTACCTCCCTGCTAAACTGATAGCAAGGCACACATCAGGTCTGGTACACAGATTGCATATATGATAGATCATATGGCTGAAGCATAGGGAACACCTTTCATTTTCTCTCTATCTTCTGCATTGGTCGGGCATTGAGTCTGACTCAACTTCACACCTTGTAACACAGGCAAGAACCCTTTCTTTGCTTGATCCATTTTGAACTTCTTCAAAACTTTATCAAGGTATGTGCTCTGTGAAAGTCCAATTAAGCGTCTTGATCTATCTCTATAGATCTTGATGCCTAATATATAAGCAGCTTCACCGAGGTCTTTCATTGAAAAACTTTTATTCAAGTATCCTTTTATGTTATCTAGAAATTCTATATCATTTCCAATCAACAATATGTCATCCACATATAATATTAGAAATGCTACAGAGCTCCCACTCCCTTTCTTGTAAATACGGGCTTCTCCAAAAGTCTGTATAAAACCATATGCTTTGATCACACTATCAAAACGTTTATTCCAAGTCCGAGATGCTTGCACCAGTCCATAAATGGATCGCTGGAGTTTGCACATTTTGTAAGTATCCTTTGGATCGATAAAACCTTCAGGTTGCATCATATACAACTCTTCTTCCAGATTCAGGAATGCAGTCTTTACATCCATTTGCTAAATTTCATAATCATAAAATGCGGCAATTGGTAACATGATTCGGACGGACTTAAGCATTGCTACAGGTGAGAAAGTCTCATCGTAGTCAACTCCTTGAACTTGTTGAAAACCTTTCGCAACAAGTCGAGCTTTGTAGATAGTAACATTATCGTCAGCGTCAGTCTTCTTCTTGAAGATCCATTTATTCTCGATGGCTTGCCGATCATCGGGCAAGTCAACCAAAGTCTACACTTTGTTCTCATACATGGATCCCATCTCAGATTTCATAGCCTCAAGCCATTTTGCGAAATCTGGGCTCGACATCGCTTCCTCATAGTTCGTAGGTTCGTCATGGTCAAGTAACATGACCTCCAGAACAGGATTACCATACCACTCTGGTGCAGATCTTACTCTGGTTTACCTACGATGTTTCATAGTAACTTGAACTGAAGTTACGTGATCATCATCATTAGCTTCCTCACTAATTGGTGTAGGAGTCACAGGAATAGATTTCTGTGATGAACTACTTTCCAATGAAGGAACAGGTATGGTTACCTCATCAAGTTATACTTTCCTCCCACTCACTTCTTTCGAGAGAAACTCATTCTCTAGAAAGGATCCATTCTTAGCAACGAATATCTTGCCTTCGGATCTGTGATAGAAGGTGTACCCAACAGTCTCCTTTGGGTATCCTATGAAGACACATTTCTCCTATTTGGGTTCGAGCTTATCACATTGAAGTTTCTTCACATAAGCATCGCAACCCCAAACTTTAAGAAACGACAACTTTGTTTTCTTGCCAAACCATAGTTCATAAGGAGTCGTCTCAACGGATTTCGATGGTGCCCTATTTAACGTGAATGCAGCCGTCTCTAAAGCATAACCCCAAAATGATAGCAGTAAATCAATAAGAGATATCATAGATCGCACCATATCTAGTAAAGTACGATTACGACATTCGGACACACCATTACGCTGTGGTGTTCCAGGTGGCATGAGTTGTGAAACTATTCCACATTGTTTCAAATGAAGACCAAACTCGTAACTCAAATATTCTCCTCCACAATCAGATCATAGAAACTTTATTTTCTTGTTACGATGATTTTCTAATTCACTCTGAAATTCTTTGAACTTTTCAAATGTTTCAGACTTATGTTTCATTAAGTAGATATACCCATATCTGCTCAAATCATCTGTGAAGGTGAGAAAACAACGATACCCGCTGCGAGCCTCAATATTCATCGGACCACATACATCAGTATGTTTGATTTCCAACAAATCCATTGCTTGCTCCATTGTTCCAGAGAACGGAGTTTTAGTCATCTTGCCCATTAGGCATGCTTCGCAAGTACCAAGTGATTCGTAATCAAGTGATTCCAAAAGTCCATTGGAATGGAGTTTCTTCATGCGCTTTACACCAATATGGCTCAAACGGCAGTGCCACAAATAAGTTGCACTATCATTATCAACTCTGCATCTTTTGGCTTCAATATTATGAATATGTGTATCACTACTATCGAGATTTAATATAAACAGACCACTCTTCAAGGGTGCATGACCATAAAAGATATTACTCATATAAATAGAACAACCATTATTCTCTGATTTAAATGAATAATCGTCTCGCATCAAACAAGATCCAGATATAATGTTCATGCTCAACACTGGCACCAAATAACAATTATTCAGGTCTAATACTAATCCCAAAGGTAGATGTAGAGGTAGCGTGCCGACTGCGATCACATCGAATTTGGAACCATTTCCCACGCGCATCGTCACCTCGTCCTTAGCCAATCTTCACTTAATCTGCAGTCCCTCTTTCGAGTTGCAAATATTAGCAACAAAACCAGTATCAAATACCCAGGCACTACTGCGAGCATTAGTAAGGTACACATCAATAACATGTATATCACATATACCTTTGTTCACCTTGCCATCCTTCTTACCCGCCAAATACTTGGGGCAGTTCCGCTTCCATTGACCAGTCCCTTTGCAGTAGAAGCACTCAGTTTCACGCTTAAGTCCAGACTTGGATTTCTTCACTTGAGAAGCAACTTGTTTGTCGTTCTTCTTGAAGTTCCCCTTCTTCCCTTTACCCTTTTTCTTGAAACTGGTGGTCTTGTTGACCATCAACAGTTGATGCTCCTTCTTGATTTCTACCTCCACAACCTTTAGCACTGCGAAGAGCTCGGGAATTGTCTTATCAATCCCTTGCATGTTATAGTTCATCACGAAGCTTTTGTAGCTTGGTGGCAGTGATTGAAGAATTCTGTCAATGGCGCTATCATCTGGAAGATTAACTCCCATTTGAATCAAGTGATTGTTATACCCAGAAATTTTGAGTATATGTTCACTGATAGAACTATTCTCCTCCATCTTGCAGCTATAGAACTTATTGGAGACTTCATATCTCTCAATCCGGGCATTTGCTTGAAAAATTAACTTCAACTCCTGGAACATCTCATATGCTCCATGACATTCAAAATGTCGCTGAAGTCCCGTTTCTAAGCCGTAAAGCATGGCACACTGAACTATCGAGTAGTCATCATCTTTGCTCTGCCGGATGTTCATAACATCTGGTGTTGCTCCCGCAGCAGGTTTGGCACCTAGCGGTGCTTCCATGATGTAATTCTTCTATGCAGCAATGAGGATAATCCTGAAGTTACGGACCCAATCCGTGTAGTTGCTACCATCATCTTTCAACCTAGCTTTCTCTAGGAACGCATTAAAATTCAACGGAACAATAGAATGGGCCATCTATCTACAACAACATAGACATGCAAAATGCTATTAGGTACTAAGTTCATGATAAATTACAGTCCAATTAATCAAATTAGTTAAGAACTCCCACTTAGATAGACATCCCTCTAATCATCAAAGTGATTACGTGATCCATATCAACTAAACCATGTCCGATCATCACGTGAGATGGAGTAGTTTTCAATGGTGAACATCACTATGTTGATCATATCTACTATATGATTCACGCTCGACCTTTCGGACTCAGTATTCCGAGGCCATATCTGCATAAGCTAGGCTCGTCAAGTTTAACCCGAGTATTCTGCATGTGCAAAACTAGCTTGCATGCACCCGTTGTATGTGAACGTAGAGCTTATCACACCCGATCATCATGTGGTGTCTCAGCACGACGAACTGTAGCAACGGTGCATACTCGGGGAGAACACTTGTACCTTGAAATTTAGTGGGAGGTCATCTTATATTGCTACCGTCGATCTAAGCAAAATAAGATGCATAAAGGATAAACATCACATGCAATCAATATAAGTGATATGATATGTACATCATCATCTTGTGCCTTTGATCTCCATCTCCAAAGCACCGTCATGATCACCATCGTCACCGGCGCGACACCTTGATCTCCATCGTAGCATCATTGTCGTCTTGCCAATTATTGCTTCTACGACTATCGCTACCGCTTAGTGATAAAGCAAAGCAATTACATGGCGATTGCATTTGATACAATAAAGCGACAACCATATGGCTCCTACCAGTTGCAAATAACTCTGTTACAAAACATGATCATCTCATACAATAAAATTTAGCATCATGTCTTGACCATATCACATCACAACATGCCCTGCAAAAATAAGTTAGACGTCCTCTACTTTGTTGTTGCAAGTTCTACGTGGCTGCTACGGGCTGAGCAAGAACCTTTCTTACCTATGCATCAAAAACCACAACGCGGTATAGTGAGTGCTTTTTGATCTTCAGAAAGAACCATGTTTATTGAATCCGATTCAAAAAAAGTTGGAGAAACTGACACCCACTAGCCACCTGTGTGCGAAGCACGTCAGTAGAACCAGTCTCGCGTAAGCGTACGTGTAATGTCAGTCTGGGACGCTTCCTCCAACAATACCGCTGAATCAAGAATCAACTAGTGACGGCAAGAAATATGTATATACCCACGCCCACAACTCCTTGGTGTTCTACTCGTGCATATAACATCTACGCATAAACCTGGCTCGGATGCCACTGTTGGGCAACATAGTAATTTCAAAAAACATCCTACACACACGCAAGATCATGGTGAGGCATAGCAACGAGAGGGGAGAGTGTTGTCCATGTACCCTCATAGACCGTAAGCGGAAGCGTTATGACAACGCTGTTGATGTAGTCGTACATCTTCACGGTCGACCGATCCTAGTACCGAATGTACGACACCTCCGTGATCTGCACACGTTCAGCTCGGTGACGTCCCATGAACTCATGATCTAGTAGAGCTTCGCGGGAGAGTTCCGTCAGCACGACGGCATGATGACGGTGTTGATGAAGCTACCGATGCAGGGCTTCACCTAAGCACCGCTACGATATGATCGATGTGGATTATGGTGGAGGGGGCACCGCACACGGCTAAAAGATCAATGATCAACTTGTTTGTGATGGGCTGCCCCCTGCCCCCCTATATAAAGGAGCAAGGGGGAGGCCGGCCGGCCCTAGGAAGCGCGCCAAGAGGAGGAGTCCTCCTAGTAGGAGTAGGACTCCCCTGTCCTAGTCCAACTAGGAGGGGAGGAAGGAGTGGGAGAGGGGAAAGGCAAGGGGCGCCGCCCCACCCCCCTTCGTTGTACTATTTGGACTCAAGGGGAGGGGCGCGTGGCCTGCCTTGGCCGGCCCCTCTCTCTCCACTAGGGCCCATTAAGGCCCATTAGTCCCCTCGGGGGGGTTCCGGTAACCCCTCCGGCACTCCGGTTTTCTCCGAGATCACTCGAAACCCTTCCGGTGTCCGAATGTAGCCATCCAAAATATCAATCTTTATGTGTCGACCATTTCGAGACTCCTCGTCATGTCCGTGATCACATCCGGGACTCCGAACTACCTTCGGTACATCAAAACACATAAACTCATAATACCGATCGTCACCGAGCGTTAAGCGTGCGGACCCTACGGGTTCAAGAACTATGTAGACATGACCGATACTCATCTTCGGTCAATAATTAATAGCGGAACCTAGATGCTCATATTGGTTCCTACATATTATACGAAGATCTTTATCGGTCAAACCGCATAACAACATACATTGTTCCCTTTGTCATCGGTATGTTACTTGCTCGAGATTCGATCGTCGGTATCTCAATACTTAGTTGTGACGCCCCGAGACCGACGCTCCAGACGACGTCCATGTTTCTCCTTGTCGTCGTGTTTTGTTATAAATTGTTGCATCATCATGCTTGTGTTATCTTTTATTCTCACCTTGGCATTCCATCTTCATGTATGTTGCCATGTGCATTTGCATCCATCATGTTCATGCGTGCTTGCTCGCTTGTGATGTTTGTTTTATTTTATTTTGCATCATGAATCTTCTCCATGCCATTGTTGTGTTTGTTTAATTTAGTTGCTCATGTGCATTGGAACTTCTTTTCTTCTCTTGATCCTTCCATCAACCCCATGCTCACTTCCAACTTGGTTTCACCCAAGTTTCAAATCCCTATGCCACTTCCTTCTTTCCCTTTTCTCTATTTATTTGAGTTGCAAATAGAATTGCTCAAATAAATGTTCATCTTTTGCCCATAAATCATATTTATTATGTAGAGTCATCCTATAAAATTTAAGCCCATTTGGCTTTAGTTTGGTTAGGTTATAAATTCATGCAAGTTTGAATTTAATTTGAACATGTTTAAATTTATAGTCTGTAAAAATTCCCAAACTAATTTGATTAAACCGGGCATAAAAATTCCCAAACTAATTTGATTAAACCATTTCCGTTGTCGTTGCCGTGGCACCCCTTTCGTTTCCGCCACGATGACAAATGCTTCATAAAATGCTCTTATCAACATTTTCATAGAACTTGCATAAACTTGCATATATCATCCGCATCATGATAACAACATTTAAATATGGTTATAATTGTTGTTGCATTAAATTGCTAATGCACATGAGGATTTACCGGAATTGTTGTTTGATGTTTCTGGCCTCATTTAAAATGCCTAGCTATGTACTTTACTCATGTTTCACCTCTTGCCATGTTAACCAACATTTAATTTTGTTGAGTACCTAATCGTGAGTGAACTAAATAATGGAATGTGGTGTTTTGTCAATATGCATCCCGATGCATATTGAGCTCCACTTAACTTGTAGTGTTGTTTGTACACTTTGCCATGCCATGCATATTTAAACCGGACATGTATCATCCTTGGTTGTGCATCATGCCATGTTTATTCTTGTGTGTTTACTATGTTGCCTGCTTCTTTCCGGGTTGCTTCTCTTGTTAGCTTTGGTTCCGTTCCGGAGTTGTGAGGATCCGTTCGACTACGTCCGTTCGTCTTCTTCATGGACTCGTTCTTCTACCTTGCAGGATCTCAGGCAAGATGACCATACCTTCGAAATCACTTCTATCTTTGCTTGCTAGTTGCTCGCTCTGTTGCTATGTCGTGCTACCTACCACTTGCTATATTATGCCTCCCATATTGCCATGTCAAGCCTCTAACCCACCATTCCTAGCAAACCGTTGTTTGGCTATGTTACCACTTTTGCTCAGCCCCTCTTATAGCATTGCTAGTTGTAGGTGAAGTTGAAGATTGTTCCATGTTGGAACATGGATATGTTGGGATATCACAATATCTCTTATTTAATTAATGCATCTATATCCTTGGTAAAGGGTGGAAGGCTCAGCCTTATGCCTAGTGTTTTGTTCCACTCTTGCCGCCCTAGTTTCCGCCATACCGGTGTTATGTTCCTTGATTTTGCGTTCCTTACGCGGTTGGGTGTTATGGGAACCCCTTGACAGTTCGCTTTGAATAAAACTCCTCCAGCAAGGCCCAACCTTGCTTTTAACATTTGCCACCTAAGCCTTTTCCCTTGGGTTCTACAGACTCAAGGGTCATCTTTATTTTAAACCCCCGGGCCAATGCTCCTCTGAGTGTTGGTCCAAAATAGAGCATAGTGCGGGACCGTCCCTTGGCAACTTGGGTTTTGTTGTTACCTGTACGCTTAGCTTATCCAGTGTGCCCTAAGAACGAGATATGTGCAGCTCCTATCGGGATTTGTTGGCACATTCGGGCGGTCTTGCTGGTCTTGTTTTACCATTGTCGAGAAGTCTTGTAACCGAGATTCCGAGATTGATCGGGTCTTCCTGGGAGAAGGAATATCCTTCGTTGACCATGAGAGCTTGTGATGGGCTAAGTTGGGACACCCCTACAGGGTCTTGGACTTTTGAAAGCTGTGCCCGCGGTTATGGGCAGATGGGAATTTGTTAATATCCAGTTGTGGAAAACTTGACACTTAACTTAATTAAAATGAATCAACCACGTGTGTAGCCGCGATGGTCTCTTTTCGGCAGAGTCTGGGAAGAGAACACGGTCTAGTGTTATGCTTGAACGTAAGTAGCTTTAGGATCACCTCTTGATCACTTTTAGCTTCTCGACCGTGCTTTGCTTCTCTTCTCGCTCTCATTTGCGTAAGTTAGCCACCATATATGCTTAGTGCTTTGCTGCAGCTCCACCTCACTACCCTTTTCCTACCCTTAAGCTTAAATAGTCTTGATCGCGAGGGTGTGAGATTGCTGAGTCCCCGTGACTCACAGATACTTCCAAACCGATGTAGGTGCCGATGATGCCAGTGCAGGGGATGCTACTGAACTCAAGTGGGAGTTCGATGAGGATTCGGGCCATTACTATGTTTCTTTTCCGGATGATTAGTAGAGGAGCCCAGTTGGGACGATCGGGGATCTAGCATTTGGGGTGGTCTTTCTTTATTTTGGTTCCATATTTGGACCTTGATTGTATTCTGGATGATGTATGATTATTTATGTATTGTGTGAAGTGGCGATTGCAAGCCAACTCTTTATCCCTTTCTTATTCAATACATGGGATGTGTACAGATTACCCCTCTTACGACATGCTACCATGCGGCTATGCCTCTAAGTCGTGCCCCGACACGTGGGAGATATAGCCGCATTGTGGGTGTTACTAGTTGGTAATCACAGCCTTCCCCGACTTAGGAGCCCCCTGCTTGATCGAATCGATGACGTTGTTGAGTCTAGAAGAAAATGTTGTGGGTCTTAGGATTATATATATCGAAGAGTAGGATTCTTTTTACTCCTCAGTCCTTCGTCACTCTGGTGAGGCCTCCTAACGTAGACGTTTTGACTCTTCTCTCCTCAAATTTCACGATTTTTTTAGGATCACGCGGGTATCTTGGAATCGTTCCGATGGTTTCATGACGAGAACATTGTTCTTGGTGCCTCCTGACATTTAGGGGTTGTGGCAGTGTCCCCGGAGTTGAGCTCCGAGGTGTTGTCGTCACAATTTTATCGTTGCAGTTCTGGAATATCTCAGTTCGCCGACATCGAAAATCTCTTTTATGCAGTTGTTGGTGAGATAACCTCGACGCCACCGAGTACTGGGGCGGGAGTTCGGGAGTATTGCCATAACTCGTATAATGGATGCTTTTCAGAGGTTGATGAAGGAAATATGCCCTAGAGGCAATAATAAAGTTATCATTTATTTCCTTATTTCATGATAAATGTTTATTATTCATGCTAAAATTGTATTAACCGGAAACATAATACATGTGTGAATACATAGACAAACATAGTGTCACTAGTATGCCTTTACTTGACTAGCTCGTTTATCAAAGATGGTTATGTTTCCTAACCATGGACAAAAGAGTTGTCATTTGATTAACGGGATCACATCATTAGGAGAATGATGTGATTGACTTGACCCATTCCGTTAGCTTAGCACTTGATCGTTTAGTATGTTGTTGTTGCTTTCTTCATGACTTATACATGTTCCTGTAACTATGAGATTATGCAACTCCCGTTTACTGGAGGAACACTTTGGGTGCTACCAAACGTCACAACGTAACTGGGTGATTATAAAGGAGTACTACAGGTGTCTCCAAAGGTACATGTTGGGTTGGCGTATTTCGCGATTAGGTTTTGTCACTCCGATTGTCGGAGAGGTATCTCTGGGCCCTCTCGGTAATGCACATCACATAAGCCTTGCAAGCATTACAACTAATATTGTAGTTGTGAGATGATGTATTACAAAACGAGTAAGGAGACTTGCCGGTAACGAGATTGAACTAGGTATTGGATACCGACGATCGAATCTCGGGCAAGTAACATACCGATGACAAAGGGAACAACGTATGTTGTTATGCGGTCTGACCGATAAAGATCTTCGTAGAATATGTAGGAGCCAATATGGGCATCCAGGTCCCGCTATTGGTTATTGACCGGAGACGTGTCTCGGTCATGTCTACATTGTTCTCGAACCGTAGGGTCCGCACGCTTAAGGTTTCGATGACAGTTATATTATGAGTTTATGAGTTTTGATGTACCGAAGGAGTTCGGAGTCCCGGATGAGATCGGGGACATGACGAGGAGTCTCGAAATGGTCGAGACGTAAAGATCGATATATTGGACGACTATATTCGGACTTCGGAAAGGTTCCGAGTGATTCGGATATTTTTCGGAGTACCGGAGAGTTACGGGAATTCGCTGGGAGAAGTATTGGGCCTTGATGGGCTTTAGTGAGAAGAGGAGAAAAGGCCTGCTGCGCCCCCCCTCCCCTCTAGTCCGAATTGGACTAGGGAAAAGGGGGCCGGCCACCTTTCCTACTCCTCCACTTCCTTCTCCCTTCCTCCCCTCTTGATGGACTCCTACTAGGACTTGGAGTCCTAGTAGGACTCCCATCCTGGCCGCACCAATAGCCTTGGCCGGCCTCCTCCTCCTCCATCCTTTATATACTGAGGCAGGGGGCACCCCATAGAGACAAGTTGATCTTCGTGATCGTTCCTTAGCCGTGTGCGGTGCCCCCTCCACCATATTCCACCTCGATCATATTGTAGCGGTGCTTAGGCGAAGCCCTGCGACGGTAGAACATCAAGATCGTCACCACGCCGTCGTGCTGACAGAACTCCTCCCCGAAGCTTTGCTGGATCGAAGCCCAGGGATCGTCATCGAGCTGTACGTGTGCTAAGAACTCGGAGGTGCCGGAGTAACAGTGTTTGGATCGGTCGGATCGGGAAGAAGACATACGACTACTTCCTCTACGTTGTGTCAACGCTTCCGTTGCGATCTACAAGGGTACGTAGATCATACTCTCCCCTCGTTGCTATGCATCACCATGATCTTGCGTGTGCGTAGGAAATTTTTTTGAAATTACTACGTTCCCCAACAGTGGCATCCGAGCCTAGGTTTTATGGTTTGATGTTATTTGCACGAGTAGAACACAAGTGAGTTGTGGACGATACAAGTCATACTGCCTACCAGCATGTCATACTTTGGTTTGGCGGTATCGTTGGACGAGACGACCCGGACCAACCTTACGCGTACGCTTACGCGAGACCGGTTCCCTCGACGTGCTTTGCACATAGATGGCTTGCGGGCGACTGTCTCTCCAACTTTAGTTGAACCGAGTGTGGCTACGCCCGGTCCTTGCGAAGGTTAAAACGGAGTCTATTTGACAAACTATCGTTGTGGTTTTGATGCGTAGGTGAGATTGGTTCTTGCTTAAGCCCGTAGCAGCCACGTAAAACTTGCAACAACAAAGTAGAGGACGTCTAACTTGTTTTTGCAGGGCAGGTTGTGATGTGATATGGTCAAGACATGATGTTGAATTTTATTGTATGAGATGATCATGTTTTGTAACCGAGTTATCGGCAACTGGCAGGAGCCATATGGTTGTCGCTTTATTGTATGCAATGCAATCGCGATGTAATGCTTTACTTTATCACTAAGCGGTAGCGATAGTCGTGGAAGCATAAGATTGGTGAGACGACAACGATGCTACGATGGAGATCAAGGTGTCGCGCCGGTGACGATGGTGATCATGAAGGTGCTTCGTAGATGGAGATCACAGGCACAAGATGATGATGGCCATATCATATCACTTATATTGATTGCATGTGATGTTTATCTTTTTATGCATCTTATCTTGCTTTGATTGACAGTAGCATTATAAGATGATCTCTCACTAAATTATCAAGAAGTGTTCTCCCTGAGTATGCACCGTTGCGAAAGTTCTTCGTGCTGAGACACCACGTGATGATCGGGTGTGATAGGCTCTACGTTCAAATACAACGGGTGCAAAACAGTTGCACACGCGGAATACTTAGGTTATACTTGACGAGCCAAGCATATACAGATATGGCCTCGGAACACGGAGACCGAAAGGTCGAGCGTGAATCATATAGTAGATATGATCAACATAGTGATGTTCACCAATGAAACTACTCCATCTCATGTGATGATCGGACATGGTTTAGTTGATTTGGATCACGTGATCACTTAGAGGATTAGAGGGATGTCTATCTAAGTGGGAGTTCTTAAGTAATATGATTAATTGAACTTTAATTTATCATGAACTTAGTCCTAGTAGTATTTTGAAAATTATGTTGTAGATCAATAGCTCGCATTGTTGCTTCCCTGTGTTTATTTTGATATGTTCCTAGAAAAAATTGTGTTGAAAGATGTTAGTAGCAATGATGCGGATTGGATCCGTGATCTGAGGTTTATCCTCATTGCTGCACAGAAGAATTATGTCCTTGATGCACCGCTAGGTGACAGACCTATTGCAGGAGCAGATGCAGACGTTATGAACGTTTGGCTAGCTCAATATGATGACTACTTGATAGTTTAAGTGCACCATGCTTAACGGCTTAGAATCGGGACTTCAAAGACGTTTTGAACGTCATGGAGCATATAAGATGTTCCAGGAGTTGAAGTTAATATTTCAAGCAAATACCCGAGTTGAGAGATATGAAGTCTCCAACAAGTTCTATAGCTAAAAGATGGAGGAGAATCGCTCAACTAGTGAGCATGTGCCCAGATTGTCTGAGTACTACAATCGCTTGAATCAAGTGGGAGTTAATCTTCCAGATAAGATAGTGATTGACAGAATTCTCTAGTCACCATCACCAAGTTAGTAGAACTTCGTGATGAACTATAGTATGCAAGGGATGACGAAAACGAATCCCGAGCTTTCCATGATGATGAAATCGATGAAGGTAGAAATCAAGAAAGAGCATCAAGTGTTGATGGTTGACAAGATCACTAGTTTCAAGAAAAGGGCAAAGGGAAGAAGGGGAACTTCAAGAAGAACGGTAAGCAAGTTGCTGCTCAAGTGAAGAAGCCCAAGTCTGGTCCTAAGCCTGAGACTAAGTGTTTCTACTGCAAAGGGACTGGTCACTGGAAGCGGAACTACCCCAAGTGATTGGCGGATAAGAAGGATGGCAAAGTGAACATAAGTATATTTGATATACATGTTATTGATGTGTACTTTACTAGTGTTTATAGCAACCCCTCAGTATTTGATACTAGTTCAGTTGCTAAGATTAGTAACTCGAAACGGGAGTTGCAGAATAAACAGAGACTAGTTAAGGGTGAAGTGACGATGTGTGTTGGAAGTAGTTCCAAGATTGATATGATCATCACCGCACACTCCCCTATACTTTCGGGATTAGTGTTGAACCTGAATAAGTGTTATTTGGTGTTTGCGTTGAGCATGAATATGATTTGATCATGTTTATTGTAATACGATTATTCATTTAAGTAAGAGAATAAATTGTTGTTCTGTTTACATGAATAAAACCTTATATGGTTACACACCCAATGAAAATAGTTCGTTGGATCTCGATCGTAGTGACACACATAATCATAATATTGAAACCAAAAGATGCAAAGTTAATAATGATAGTGCAACTTATTTGTAGCACTGTCATTTAGGTCATATTGGTGTAAAGCGCATGAAGAAACTCCATGCTGATGGGATTTTGGAATCACTTGATTATGAATCACTTGATGCTTGCGAACCATGCCTCATGGGCAAGATGACTAAGACTCCGTTCTACAGAGCGAGCAACTGACTTATTGGAAATAATACATACTGATGTATGCGGTCCGATGAGTGTTAAGGCTCACGGAAAGTATCGTTATTTTCTGAACTTCACAGATGATTTGAGCAGATATGGGTATATCTACTTGATGAAACATAAGTCTGAAACATTTGAAAAGTTCAAAGAATTTCAGAGTGAAGTGGAAAATCATCGTGACAAGAAAATAAAGTTTCTACGATCTGATCGCGGAGACAAATATTTGAGTTACGAGTTTGGTCTTCAATTAAAACAATGTGGAATAGTTTCACAAACTCACGCCACCTGGAACACCACAATGTAATGGTGTGTCCGAACGTCATAACCGTACTTTATTAGATATGGTGCGATCTATGATGTCTCTTACCGATCTACCACTATCATTTTGGGGTTATGCATTAGAGACAGCTGCATTCACGTTAAAAGGGCACCATCTAAATCTGTTGAGACGACACCGTATGAACTATGGTTTGGCAAGAAACCAAAGTTGTCGTTTCTTAAAGTTTGGGGTTGCGATGCTTATATGAAAAGGTTTCATCCTGATAAGCTCAAACTCAAATCGGAGAAGTGCGTCTTCATAGGATATCCAAAGGAAACTATTGGATACACCTTCTATCACAGATCCGAAGGCAAGACTTTTGTTGCTAAATTTGGAAACTTTCTGGAGAAGGAGTTTCTCTCGAAAGAAGTGAGTGGGAGGAAAGTAGAACTTGACGAGGTAACTGTACCTGCTCCCTTATTGGAAAGTAGTACATCACAGAAAACTGTTTCTGTGACACCTACACCAGTTAGTGAGGAAGCTAATGATAATGATCAAGAAACTTCAGAACAAGATACTATTGAACCTCGTAGATCAACCAGAGTAAGATCCGCGCCAGAGTGGTACGGTAATCCTTTTCTGGAAGTCATGCTACTAGATCATGATGAACCTACGAACTATGAGGAAGCGATGATGAGCCTAGATTCCGCGAAATGGTTTGAGGCCATGAAATCTGAGATATGATCCATGTATGAGAACAAAGTATGGACTTTGATGGATTTGCCCGATGATCAGCAAGCCATAGTAAATAAATGGATCTTCAAGAGGAAGACGGACACTGATAGTAGTGTTAC
Source organism: Triticum aestivum (assembly GCF_018294505.1). Classification (NCBI taxonomy): domain Eukaryota; kingdom Viridiplantae; phylum Streptophyta; class Magnoliopsida; order Poales; family Poaceae; genus Triticum; species Triticum aestivum. The sequence goes on along the minus strand of NC_057809.1, from coordinate 224,213,527 downwards.
TATCTACTAAGCTCGACTTGTTGCGAAATGTTTTCAACAAGTTCAAGGTGTTGACTACAATGAGATTTTCTCAAACTGTAGCGATGCTTAAGTCTGTCCGAATCATGTTAGCAATTGCCACATGTTATGAAATCTGGCAAATGGATGTCAAAACCACATTCTTTAATGGATTTATTAAAGAAGAGTTGTATATTATGCAACCATAAGGTTTTGTTAATCCTAAAGGTACTAACAAAATGTGCAAGCTCCAACGATCCATCAATGGACTGGTGCAAGCATCTCGGAGTTGGAATATACGCTTTGATGAGTTGATCAAAGCATATGGTTTTATACAGACTTTTGGAAAAGCCTGTATTTACAAGAAAGTGAGTGGGAGCACTACAGCATTTCTGATAAGTATATGTGAATGACATATTGTTGATCGGAAATAATGTAGAATTATTCTGTAAAGCATAAAGGAGTGTTTGAAAGGAGTTTTTCAAAGAAAGACTTCAGTGAAGCTGCTTACATATTGAGCTTCAAGATCTATAGAGATAGATCAAGACGCTTGATAAGTTTTTTCAATGAGTACATACCTTGACAAGATTTTAAAGTAGTTCAAAATGGAGCAGTCAAAGAAAGAGTTCTTGCCTGTATTACAAGGTGTGAAGTTGAGTAAGACTCAAAGCCCGACCACGGCAGAAGATAGAAAGAGAATGAAAGTCATTCCCTATGCCTTGGCCATAGGTTCTATAAAGTATGTCATGCTGTGTACCAGATCTATTGTACACCCTGCACTGATTTGGCAAGGGACTACAATAGTGATCTAGGAGTAGATCACTGGACAGCGGTCATAATTATCCTTAGTGAAATAAGGATATGTTTCTCGATTATGGACGTGACAAAAGGTTCGTCGTAAAAGGATTACGTCGATGCAAGTTTTTGACACTGATCCAGATGATTCTAAGTCTCAATCTTGATACATATTGAAAGTGGGAGCAATTAGCTAGAGTAGCTCCGTGCAGAGCATTGTAGACATAGAATTTTGCAAAATACATACGGATCTGAATTTGGCAGGCCCGTTGACTAAATTTTTCTCACAAGCAAAACATGATCACTCTTTGGGTGTTAATCACATAGCGATGTGAACTAGATTATTGAATCTAGTAAACCCTTTGGGTGTTAGTCACATGGAGAAGTGAACCAATCACATAAAGATGTTAACTATTGTTGTTAATCACATAGCGATGTGAACTAGATTATTGACTCTAGTGCAAGTGGGAGACTGAAGGAAATATGCCCTAGAGGCAATAATAAAGTTATTATTTATTTCCTTATTTCATGATAAATGTTTATTATTCATGCTAAAATTGTATTAACCGGAAACATAATACATGTGTGAATACATAGACAAACATAGTGTCACTAGTATGCCTCTACTTGACTAGCTCGTTTATCAAAGATGGTTATGTTTCCTAACCATGGACAAAAGAGTTGTCATTTGATTAACGGGATCACATCATTAGGAGAATGATGTGATTGACTTGACCCATTCCGTTAGCTTAGCACTTGATCGTTTAGTATGTTGCTGTTGCTTTCTTCATGACTTATACATGTTCCTGTAACTATGAGATTATGCAACTCCCGTTTACTGGAGGAACACTTTGGGTGCTACCAAACGTCACAACGTAACTGGGTGATTATAAAGGAGTACTACAGGTGTCTCCAAAGGTACATGTTGGGTTGGCGTATTTCGAGATTAGGTTTTGTCACTCCGATTGTCGGAGAGGTATCTCTGGGCCCTCTCGGTAATGCACATCACATAAGCCTTGCAAGCATTACAACTAATATTGTAGTTGTGAGATGATGTATTACGAAACGAGTAAAGAGACTTGCCGGTAACGAGATTGAACTAGGTATTGGATACCGACGATCGAATCTCGGGCAAGTAACATACCGATGACAAAGGGAACAACGTATGTTGTTATGCGGTCTGACCGATAAAGATCTTCGTAGAATATGTAGGAGCCAATATGGGCATCCAGGTCCCGCTATTGGTTATTGACCGGAGACGTGTCTCGGTCATGTCTACATTGTTCTCGAACCGTAGGGTCCGCACGCTTAAGGTTTTGATGACAGTTATATTATTAGTTTATGCGTTTTGATGTACCGAAGGAGTTCGGAGTCCCGGATGAGATCGGGGACATGACGAGGAGTCTCGAAATGGTCGAGACGTAAAGATTGATATATTGGACGACTATATTCGGACTTCGGAAAGGTTCCGATTGATTCGGATATTTTTCGGAGTACCGGAGAGTTACGGGAATTCGCTGGGAGAAGTATTGGGCCTTGATGGGCTTTAGTGAGAAGAGGAGAAAAGACCTGCTGCGCCCCCCCTCCCCTCTAGTCCGAATTGGACTAGGGAAAAGGGGGCCGGCCACCTTTCCTACTCCTCCACTTCCTTCTCCCTTCCTCCCCTCTTGATGGACTCTTACTAGGACTTGGAGTCCTAGTAGGACTCCCATCCTGGCCGCACCAATAGCCTTGGCCGGCCTCCTCCTCCTCCATCCTTTATATACTGAGGCAGGAGGCACCCCATAGAGACAAGTTGATCTTCGTGATCGTTCCTTAGCCGTGTGCGGTGCCCCCCTCCACCATATTCCACCTCGATCATATTGTAGCGGTGCTTAGGCGAAGCCCTGTGACGGTAGAACATCAAGATCATCACCACGCCGTCGTGCTGACAGAACTCCTCCCCGAAGCTTTGCTGGATCGGAGCCCGGGGATCGTCATCGAGATGTACGTGTGCTAAGAACTCGGAGGTGCCGGAGTAACGGTGCTTGGATCGGTCGGATCGGGAAGAAGACGTACGACTACTTCCTCTACGTTGTGTCAACGCTTCCGTTGCAATCTACAAGGGTACGTAGATCATACTCTCCCCTCGTTGCTATGCATCACCATGATCTTGCGTGTGCGTAGGATTTTTTTTTGAAATTACTACGTTCCCCAACAGTTGAGGTAAATGATTTCCGAAGGTTTCTTGGTTATGTGTTGAAGGATGGATACAGCTGGATGTAGGAATTGTTAGTTTGGGTGAAATATTATGCTTCCCATGTATCCCCAACACCTGATTGCATAACCAGGAAGTTTTGGGAGTTTATAAGTGGGAATTCAAGTAGTTCCTTGAATATCTTTCCAACAGACACAAGATACGATTTGGTGTCTATCATATGTTTGTTTCCGACTTATTTTGCAAGCCAAATCTTTTGTTTTGTTTTCAGTTGTGGTATTCGAGTTGCTTCGAAGTCAAGTGTTGATTCCATACCTTTGCCAAGTGGTGTTCTCATATTTCTATGTGGATGCTAATACTTCTTGATCATCAAGGTTGTCTTTTCAATTCTTTCCAACCGGTGTGCTTCTCTTCAAGTGGATCTGATCATTTTCAACATCTGCAAGATCAACTCTAAGTTTTCTCAACGGTGTTCATTCCATCTGCCAAGTTGACTTTGTTTTCCCACCGACCCACCCTTTTTCTTCAAGGATTCAGATTTCTTAATCATGTATCCTTTTATTTGTGAGAAGTCTCTTCATTCCTTTCAATCAATGTTCTTATCCGGTGGTTCTCAGGAAGATACTAAGGAAGCCTCAAGTTCGTCATTCGTCATTCGTTTTCTTCTCCGGTGGATTCAAGTCAAGCTTTGTCGATCATATCTTTTCCTCATTTCAAATGTTTTCTCATGCCAGTGCACCTCTTAATCATCCACTTCTCGCTATTCAATTATTTCGGAGTGCTTAAGATATCTCAGGAGATCCGCGTTTCCATTGCTAATTCGCTTAAGCTATCTCGAGGTTGTTATCTCATTCAAGCCATTTTAATTCAACTGGTGCAATCTCTCTTTTCACGCAATCATTCAATGGAGTTTCTTTTGAGTGGGCCCTAACCCACAGGTCTTTTCCTAGGATCTTACCGACTCTTCTAATTTTCCCGGAGTTATTCTCAAATTCATTTCAAAGTTTGACGTAAGAATGAATTATAATCAGTCATTTGTATTTCTCCAAGATCTGTCAAATTCTTTTCATCGTTGGCTCAACCTTTCTATTCATCATCCCAGAATATCTCAACAATTTGTGGTGGTGTTTCTCATCGTCATTCTCTACATTTGAAGACCGAAGAAGATTTTTCTCTCAATCTTGCTCCATTCTCTTCAAGATTCATGGTTCTAGTTTATTGCCATCCTCTCATAATTGTTTTCTATTGTGAGAATTCTTTTCACCCATCCGGAGAAATTTAGGAGTCTTTTCAGTTTGATTCCCCGGAGCCCATCATCTCAGAAGTATTCATTCTAGCTTTCAGTTCTCATTCTCTAATTCTACCGGCCGGTGCATCGCTCAAATATCCTCTAATCAATTCATGATCTCTTCGTTCTCAGGTATCAAATCCCCTCATGTATCTTCTTTCGTTTTTCTAATTCTTCCCGGTGATTTGTGCCTTTGCTACTTTCATTTTCAATTCTTATGGTGGTTCATTCAAGAGTTCTATTCCTTGGTTATCATATCAATTCATTCATTTTTTTCAAATTCTAACAGTGGTTCATTCAAGAGTTCTATTCCTTGGTTATCATATCAATTCCTTCGGTTTTATTTTAAATCCTAACGGTGAGTTGAAGACCTTCCTAAGTTTGCGCTATATCTATCTTAATCCTTTTACGAGTATGAGTAGTATGCCAAATCCGTTGCTTTTCATCACTTTAAATTGGTGAAGGATACGCATAACGTAATTCTTATTATTGTTTCATCCAAGTGATCTAGTTTTCCCTTTCCAGAGTTCTTCATCATGTCACATTTCTCGATTCGGGATGCTTCATCTTTTTTTCCGGAGTTCCATGGTTTTTCGCATTATCTCGTCGTGAAGCTCCATCTAATCAATGCAAGAATTCATCTTATTCTTTTTCAAGCTTCCTTTCCTTGCAACCTTCTTTTTATCCATCCGGAGTTATTCGAGAGTTTCCTACATGGTGGTTCATCAAGGATTCTTTTCATTCTTCAATTGTTCTTCAAGATCTCTTTCGAAGTTCAGATCCGCCAAGCTATACTCTAAAATAAACATGGTGTTCAACACATGTCTTGTTTTGAGGAGTTCAAGCATTCTTCATCTTGTATTGCGAAGTGCAAATCTTTCATATCTCATCTTTTAAGGTGGTGTTATGTCATTCTTGATAATTTCCCTTCGTGTTTCATGATTCGCAAGTTGTTAAGAATGAGATATTTAAACCCATCATTTTCTTCCTTGAAATTATCTTGGGTCATATTTCACCTAAAGCTTTCCCTAAGGATTGTAGCTATTTATGGTGCTAATAAATGACCCAAGTTCTTCATCTATCCTCCCAATGAAATAAGCTTCTCGTCTCCTTGTTGATATCAATCCAATCTATTGTTTTCGTTAGTGGTAGGATTTCACCTCAGTTTTGAGATGTTTTCCATAAGCCCACAACAAGCTTATCCTTTCGTTGTTGATAATTTTGAGTTGTGAAGACCATGTTCTTTCCTTTGCTTATCCATTCAACCGAAGTGTTGTGTCATCCCTTCAATTTCTTTTCATCTTATCAAGCTTTCTTCTCTTTTCTACCGGAGTGTTTTCCAAATTATATCATTCTTATGCCTTCTCTATCTTCTTTTAACCGGAGTGTTGTGTCATATGCTCAAGTTCTTTTTGTCTTATCAAGTCTTGCATCTTGTTTCAATCGGAGTGCTTGCATCTACTTCTTGTCCATTGTAACCTTTTCTTATGTCTTTCAACCCACAAGGTTCTCACAATGTTCTGTGTTCCTCTTTTCTAACGGAGTATATTAAACTTTGTTCGTCTTCGTTGTATTCCTTCTTTCAATTTGTTCAACCTCTCAAGGTTCTTTGGTTTCACTCGTTTGTCAAATAAGCAACTTTGTTTTACCTCTTCATCTTTCGTTTTCTCTCTGGTGCCATTCTAGATCTCAGGACGAGATCCTTTGTAGTGGTGGAGTGTTGTCATGCCCCGAGACCGACGCTCCAAACGACTTCCATGTTTCTCCTTGTCGCCGTGTTTTGTTATAAATTGTTGCATCATCATGCTTGTGTTATCTTTTATTCTCACCTTGGCATTCCATCTTCATGTATATTTCCATGTGCATTTGCATCCATCATGTTCATGCGTGCTTGCTTGCTTGTGATGTTTGTTTTATTTTATTTTGCATCATGCATCTTCTCCATGCCATTGTTGTGTTTGTTTAATTTAGTTGCTCATGTGCATTGGAACTTCTTTTCTTCACTTGATCCTTCCATAAACCCCATGCTCACTTCCAACTTGGTTTCACCCAAGTTTCAAATCCCTATGCCACTACCTTCTTTCCCTTTTCTCTATTTATTTGAGTTGCAAATAGAATTGCTCAAATAAATGTTCATCTTTTGCCCATAAATCATATTTATTATGTAGGGTCATCCTATAAAATTTAAGCCCATTTGGCTTTAGTTTGGTTAGGTTATAAATTCATGCAAGTTTGAATTTAATTTGAACATGTTTAAATTTATAGTCTGTAAAAATTCCCAAACTAATTTGATTAAACCGGGCATATTTCATGTTTTCCAGAAATATGTTCCTCCATCCCTACTTCAACACCTAACCCTCTCTACTTTTCTCTCTATTTTTCTTTATGCAATAAATAAAAGATTGTAAGGGAGGGAGGGAGAGCTTGCGCCGCCGGCCTCCTGGGCCTCCCAACCTCTCACGCCGGCCCACCCGAGGCCATCCATTCCCGCAGCCGGCCCGTTTGCCCCTAGGCCCCGTCGGCGCCCTTCCTAACCCTAGATGCAGGCGCAGTCATCCCGCTCGAACCCTCTCCCTCTCTTTGATCTCCCAGCGCCGCCAGACTCCTTCAGCCTGATCCCCATCTCTCCCTCGCAACCATCGCTCTTCCTCCCCTCGTCTCCCTCTCCTCCACTCTTCCACCTCGAGCTAGGGGAGGAGCCCCCGCGCCCGATCCCCCCAGCGCCGCCAGCGACAACCGAGCCTCACCCGGCGCCCCCCTTCTCTTCCTCCGCCTGGTGCCTGCGCAGCCAGCGTCAGGGGTAGGCGCTGTGTTCGTCCACATCACCTGCGCCTCCTCCTCTCCCCTGCGTCAAGGTCGACATCTCTTCCAGACCTGCATGCCACCAAGTCCAACGCCAGTCGGCGCCCCTTCACTCGACCCGCGCGACTGCTCCTCTGCCTCATCCCAGGTTGCCCTGTCATGGCTTTGGCTTCGGCTAGAGACGTCCATGGTCGGACGCCCACGCCTCTGTTGCTTCGTCGCCAGCCTCCAGCGCCTCCACCGGCCTGGTTCGCCTCACTGCTGTTGCTCTGCAAGCCTGCCTCGCTTCTGCTCCGTCCTGCACCCTGACGCCCGAGTTGCTCCCTTCGGCTGCCTCCCATGGCGCTGCTGCCATCCACGGCTGCTTTGTTGCCGCCTTGCTACCCGCGTCCCTCCTCTCGTGCTGAACCTCGCCATGGTTCTGTTCAACGCCGCAAGTCAGACGCCAGGAGCACCTCAAGTTTGACTACCGGTAACAGCAAGTACCACTACGGCCGGAGACCTCGGACCCGTCAAGTTCCACTACCACCGACTAGTGTACCACTAACGTCGGCGAAGACACGTGTTATGCAACATCAAGTTCGACTACAACATGTGTACGCCTACTATCACCGAAGACCCGTGCACGACTACCGTCGACCACGAAGGGCTTGGAGTCATCAAGTACCTCTCTGAATGAACGTGAACGACTACTTCCACTACGAACGTGAACGAATACTTCCACTATGAACGTGAACGACTATCGTCGCGAGAAGAACTACATCCTGTCAAACTCGTTCCGCCCCGGAAACGCATGCTTCGAAGGTATAACCGCCGGAACGACGCCCGTGGACCGTATGCATGTGATGTGTGTATGAGATGGTTTCATGTAACTGTTGCTCGCCACGTACGGTGTATCTTTGTGTGTTACCCATTTTTGAGCCATCGACATGTGGGAACCCGGTAACTGGGAGCACCCCACCGTTCATCGCATGACACACTCCCGTCACACTTTCTTTTGCACCGGCATCTCAATCGAGTTACCGGAACTGGAATGTTGTCATGGCACCATTTCCGTTGTCATTGTCGTGGCACCCCTTTCGTTTCCGCCACGATGACAAATGCTTCATAAAATGCTCTTATCAACATTTTCATAAAACTTGCATAAACTTGCATATGTCATCCGCATCATGATAACAACATTTAAAGATGGTTATAATTGTTGTTGCATTAAATTGCTAATGCACATGAGGATTTACCGGAATTGTTGTTTGATGTTTCTGGCCTCATTTAAAATGCCTAGCTGTGTATTTTACTCATGTTTCACCTCTTGCCATGTTAACCAACATTTAGTTTTGTTGAGTACCTAATCGGGAGTGAACTAAATAATGGAATGTGGTGTTTTGTCAATATGCATCCCGATGCATATTGAACTCCACTTAACTTGTAGTGTTGTTTGTGCACTTTGCCATGCCATGAATATTTAAACCGGACATGCATCATCCTTGGTTGTGCATCATGCCATGTTTATGCTTGTGTGTTTACTATGTTGCCTGCTTCTTTCCAGGTGGCTTCTCTCGTTAGCTTCGGTTTCGTTCCAGAGTTGTGAGGATCCGTTCGACTACGTCTGTTCGTCTTCTTCAAGGACTCGTTCTTCTTCCTTGCGGGATCTCAGGCAAGATGACCATACCCTCGAAATCACTTCTATCTTTGCTTGCTAGTTGCTCGCTCTGTTGCTATGTCGTGCTACCTACCACTTGCTATATTATGCCTCCCATATTGCCATGTCAAGCCTCTAACCCACCTTTCCTAGCAAACCATTGTTTGGCTATGTTACCGCTTTTGCTCAGCCCCTCTTATAGCGTTGCTAGTTGCAGGTGAAGTTGAAGATTGTTCCATGTTGGAACATGTTTACTTGTTGGGATATCACTATATATCTTATTTAATTAATTCATCTATATACTTGGTAAAGGGTGGAAGGCTCGGCCTTATGCCTGGTGTTTTGTTCCACTCTTGCCGCCCTAGTTTCCGTCATATCGGTGTTATGTTCCCGGATTTTGCGTTCCTCACGTGGTTGGTTGTTATGGGAACCCCTTGACAGTTTGCTTTGAATAAAACTCCTCCAGCAAGGCCCAACCTTGGTTTTAACATTTTCCACCTAAGCCTTTTCCCTTGGGTTCTACAGACTCAAGGGTCATCTTCATTTTAAACCCCCGGGCCAGTGCTCCTCTGAGTGTTGGTCCAAACTAGAGCACCGTGCGGGACCGTCCCTTGGCAACTTCGGTTATGTTGGTACTTGTACGCTTAGGTTATCCGGTGTGCCCTGAGAACGAGATATGCGCAGCTCCTATCAGGATTTGTCGGCACATTCGGGCGGTCTTGCTGGTCTTGTTTTACCATTGTCGAAAAGTCTTGTAACCAGGATTTCGAGACTGATCGGGTCTTCCTGGGAGAAGGAATATCCTTCGTTGACCGTGAGAGCTTGTGATGGGCTAAGTTGGGACATCCCTGCAGGGTTTTGAACTTTTGAAAGGCGTGCCCGTGGTTATGGGCAGATGGGAATTTGTTAATATCCGGTTGTAGAAAACTTGACACTTAACTTAATTAAATTGAATCAACCACGTGTGTAGTCGTGATGGTCTCTTTTCGGCGGAGTCCGGGAGAGAACACGGTCTGTTGTTATGCTTGAACGTAAGTAGCTTCAGGATCACTTCTTGATCACTTTTAGCTTCTCGATCGTGCTTTGATTCTCTTCTCACTCTCATTTCCGTAAGCTAGCCACCATATATGTTTAGTGCTTTGCTGCAGCTCCACCTCACTACCCTTTTCCTACCCTTAAGCTTAAATAGTCTTGATCGCGAGGGTGTGAGATTGCTGAGTCCCCGTGACTCACAGATACTTCCAAACAGATGCAGGTGCCGATGATACCAGTGCAGGGGACGCTACCGAACTCAAGTGGGAGTTCGATGAGGATTCGGGCCGTTACTATGTTTCTTTTCCGAATGATCAGTACAGGAGCCCAGTTGGGACGACCGGGGATCTAACATTTTGGGTGGTCTTTCTTTATTTTGGTTTTGTAGTCGGACCTTGATTGTACTCTGGATGATATATGATTATTTATGTATTGTGTGAAGTGGTGATTGTAAGCCGACTCTTTATCTCTTTCTTATTCAATACATGGGATGTGTAAAGATTACCGCTCTTGCGACATGCCTACCATGCGGCTATGCCTCTAAGTCGTGCCCTGACACGTGGGAGATATATCTGCATTGTGGGTGTTACACTGGTTCAATCTCATTACCTGCAAGTCTCTTTACTTGTTCCGTAATACATCATCCTGCAACTAACTCATTAGTTGCATTGCTTGCAAGGCTTATAGTAATGTGTATTACCGAGAGGGCCCAGATATACGTCTCCGACAATCGAAGTGACAAATCCTAATCTTGATCTATGCCAACTCAATAAACACCATCGGAGACACCTGTAGAGCACCTTTATAATCACCCAGTTACGCTATGACGTTTGCTAGCACACAAAGTGTTCCTCCGGTATTCGGGAGTTGCATGATCTCATAGTCATAGGAACATGTATAAGTTATGGAGAAAGCAATAGCAACAAACTAAACGATCATCGTGTTAAGCTAACGGATGGGTCAAGTCAATCACATCATTCTCTAATGATGTGATCCCGTTAATCAAATGACAACTCATGTTTATGGTTAGGAAACATAACCTTCATTGATTCAACGAGCTAGTTAAGTAGAGGCAAATTAGTGACACTTTGTTTGTCTATGTATTCGCACATGTACTAAGTTTCCGGTTAATACAATTCTAGCATGAATAATAAACATTTATCATGATATAAGGAAATATAAATAACAACTTTATTATTGCCTCTAGGGCATATTTCCTTTAGTATATTCCCGTGATCACCTCCCGAGTGATCACGGCCCGATATTATAGCATGGCAGACGGACAAGAATGTAGGACCACTGATGGAATACTAGCATCCTATACTAAGTATTTAGGATTGCAGGGAAAGGTAACAACAGTAGTAGCAAGGACAGGCTATGCATCAGTATAGGATTAACGAAAAGCAATAACATGCTACACTACTCTAATGCAAGTAGTAATGAGAAGAATAGGTGATATTTGGTGATCAAGGGGGGGCTTGCCTGGTTGCTCTGGCAAGTAGGGGTCGTCAACATCATAGTCGACCGGGGCACCAGCAGCGGCGTTAGTCTCGTAGTCTACCAAAGAGAAGAGGGGGGAGAAACAATGAATACAATGCAAACAGATGCATATCGATGCATGACATGACATGTAACGGTGCTAGGTGTGCCCTAACGCGGTAGGAGGTGATACCGGCGAAGGGGGGAAACATCCGGGAAAGTATCCCCAGTGTTTCGCGTTTTCGGACAGATGAACCAGAGGGGAAAAGTTGTGTGTTCCCTATTCTAGGGATGTGTGGCGGCCGAACGGGCTGCGTATTCGGATTTCTCGTCATTCTGAGCAAATTTCACGTAGAAAATATTTTCATTTGAGCTATGGTTTATTTTCTATGTTTTTCTAAAGTTTTAATCATTTTCTGAATGTATCTAAATTAACAGAAAAGGAATTATGACATCAGCATTGCGTGGGGATGACGTCAGCAGTCAATACACTGGTTGACTGGTCAAAATGACCAGTAGGGTCCACTCGTCATAGACAGTGGGGCTAACAGAGGTTTATTTTAATTAGACATAGTTAATTAGCAGTAGGGCCCCACATGTCAGTGACTGATTAGGTTAATTAATTAGTTTTATTTATAAAAATGTTTTAATTAGTTTAAATACGCGGTGGGGCCAGCATGTCAGTGCCACTGGGCTGCCCAATCAGCAGTTGACTGGGTCAACCCAGTCAACGAGGCCCCCCATGGCCCACTGGCAGTGACCCAAGGGTGGGGCCCATCGTGCCACGCAGATGGCTGGTGCCGGAATTGCTCTGGTGGCCTCCCCGCGGCGGCGAGCTCATCGGAGACGCTCGGAAAATTGCTACGGGGCACCGTTTCACGCGGCTTTGCTTACGTTCGAACGAGGGCTCAACGCTGCATCGCGTGGGATGGTCGGTTGGGCTCGCGGCTGGACGGAACTGCGCCGGCGACGAGTGGAGGCGGCGGTGGGGTTTGGGCGCTCGACGCAATGGAGTAGCAGCGCCCTAAAGCATGAACTAACGGGCGCGAGAGGTGCTACGCAACGCAACGAGCACGTTGGACTCCAGCCTGCGACCAATTGGTCGTCGGAGTCATGTGGGCGACGTGCGCGGGCTGCGATGTGTTCGGGCGACGTGGGAGAAGCAGCTAGCGCGCGTGCGAGGACGGCCAGAGAGATGAGGGAGGAAGAGAGGCTCACCGAGTGGCTCACACGATGGCCAGTGGTGGTTTAGGAGCTGCAAAGACGTCGTCGGAGCCGGGGATGAGCGGCGGCGACCGGAGATGTGGAAGAAGGGGAACCGGTGCAGCAGCGCCTTCGAGCTCCAGCTGCGGCCATCGGTCGATGAGGAAGACGATGGCGGAGACAACATACATCTTGGCGAGGTGAGGCGATGGCTGTGGCCGCGCGTTTTACGGTGGCGAGTCCATGGCGGCGCCCGGATGCGGTGAGGAAGGAGGAAGCGGCGAGGTGGATCTGAGGGGAGAGGGAGAGGCCGAGAGGGAGAGCGGCAGTGAGTGGGAGAAGATACCGAGGAGGCAGGGGCGGGGCGGCCTTATCCCCTTTCGGCGTCGGTGCCGGTGAGGTGGTCGGGCAGGAGCGCGCCTCTGTTCCGACCCTGGTCGAGGGAACGGGGAAGGGGGCGGCAGAGGGCCGGGCCGGATGGATGGGCCAGGTGGGCCAGCATGGCCTGTGAGCTGGTCCACCTGGTCCAGTGGGGGGGGTTGTTGCCCTTCTTCTTTTTTTTCTTTTTGTATTTGTTTGTTTTCTATTTTTATTCCTTTTATTTATTTATTTCCTTTTCTTTTTTTTTCATTTTAAAATATTTAGGCATTCTGTAAAAGTGTGTTTCCTTCACCTTAAATACCTCGGCATTATTAGGCACACTCCAAACATTTTAGTTTTGATGTTTGAAAACTTTTGTCGTTTTCCATATTTTGAATTTGATTTTTGAACCGGTTTTTGAACTAATGCGAGATTAGAAACAGTAATGAAGGTGATGTGGCATCATTAGCATAGGTTCACTGTAGCTTAATTATCCGAGAGTTACAAAACTCCTCCACTACAAGAAATTTCATCCCGAGATTTAGGAGGTAGAAGGAAACAGTGCGGGTATTCATCACACAGGCGGTCCTCGCGCTCCCAAGTGGCTTGATCTTCAGAGTGATGTGACCACTGGACCTTGAGGAACTTGATCGCCTTCTGACGTGTGCGGCGTTCAGCTTGGTCGAGAATGCAGATCAGATGCTCTTTATAGGAGAGGTCCTATTGCAATTCGAGCACTTCATGATCCACTGCTCGGATTGGGTCCTTGGAGCAGCGGCAGAGCTGTGACACGTGGAACACATCGTGAACCTGAGAAAGGTTCGGCGGAAGCTCCAATTGATATGCCCCTTTTCCAGGCATTTCGAGAATAGTGAAGGGACCGATATACCGAGGAGCTAGCTTGCCCTTGATCCCGAAGCACCCTTCATTGGTGTAACTCGAAGATAAGCCTTTTCGCCAGGTTGATAGACCATGTCTTTGTTATGACGGTCATACTGACTTTTCTGACGTGACTGAGTAGTCTTGAGATTCTCGCGAATAATGCGGACTCGTTCTTCGGCATGTTGGATAATATCGGGACCGAAGAGTGGACGTTCCCCAGTTTCTGACCAGTTCAAAGGGGTTCGACACTTTCGTCCATATAACACTTCGAAGGGGGCCATCTTCAGACTAGCCTGATAGATATTATTATAAGAGAACTTAGCATACGGGAGAGATTCCTCCCATTTCTTTCCAAAGGAAATTACACAAGCTCGAAGCATGTCTTCGAGAACTTGGTTGACATGTTCAACTTTCCCTTGCGACTGAGGATGAAACGCAGTACTGACGACAGATGAGTCCCCATAGCTTCTTGGAAACTTGCTGTCGGTGTCAAAACCGACGGATCTCGGGTAGGGGGTCCCGAACTGTGCGTCTAAGGCGGATGGTAACAGGAGGCAGGGGACACGATGTTTACCCAGGTTCGAGCCTTCTTGATGGAGGTAAAACCCTACGTCCTGCTTGATTTGTTCTTGATGATATGAGTATTACAAGAGTTGATCTACCACGAGATTGTAGAGGCTAAACCCTAGAATCTAGCCTATGGTATGATTGTATGTTGTCCTACGGACTAAACCCTCCAGTTTATATAGACACCGGAGGGGGATAGGGTTACACAGAGTCGGTTACAAGGGAGGAGATCTACATATCCGTATTGCCTAGCTTTCCTTCCATGCCAAGGAGAGTCCCATCCGGACACGGGACGAAGTCTTCAATCTTGTATCTTCATAGTCTGACAGTCTGGCCAAAGGATATAGTCCGGCTGTCCGGAGACCCCCTAATCTAGGACTCCCTTAGTATCCCCTAAACCAGGCTTCAATGACGATGAGTCCGGCGCGCAGTTTTGTCGTTGACATTGCAAGGAGGGTCCTCCTCCGAATACTTCATGGAAGATTTTGAACACAAGGATAGTGTCCAGCTCTGCAAAACAAGTTCCACATACCACCGTAGAGAGAATAATATTTCCACAAATCTAATCTGCTGATGTGTTTTGACAGCACGACGTCATGTCATGACCCGGTCCTTATCCGAACCGTTTTTCCCAGCCAGCCCTGCACATATTGCGAGGCGGTTTTCTTGACACGTCTTGTCGAAGCAGAGATCATGTCCCCCTTATTACGGGATTCTCATCAATACAGACATGGGTAACCCACTTGTGCCCGTTATTATGGCTCCTCGATTTTAGGCGAGTCCAAAATGGCCGTGAGGAGGACGCTTGACATTCACCCTCTTTATAAAGAGGCCAAGACCTGTCCTTTTTTCCTCTCGTGCTCAATCGAATCCTTCCCCCGCCTCGAGTTCCAACACCCCAGGCTCAGGTCAGGCGCTTCGGACCTTCAACCATGTCCGGATCCAACCTCCAAGGTCGGTGGATGCCTTCCTCTGTTACAGAGAAGATATCAAGAAGCTGAGAGAGGCCAGATATCTGACCGCCGAAATTTTGCACATGCTCCCCGCCCGAGGGCAGGTCATCCCCACTCCCGAACCCAACGAGAGTGTTGTGTTCATCTCTCACTTCCTCTGAGGACTAGGCCTCACTCTGGATCCCTTCGTTAGGGGGCTCATGTTCTATTATGGGCTGGATTTCCATGATCTGGCCTCGGATTCCCTCCTTCACATCTCATCGTTCATCGTCGTATGTGAGGCCTTCCTCCGCATTACCCCTCACTTCGGCATGTGGCTCAAGACCTTCAATGTGAAGCCGAAGATGATCGAGGGGCAACACGCAGAGTGCGGAGGTGCCGTAATAAGCAAAAGTGCTAATGCTCCATGGCCAGAGGGTTCCTTCCCACAGGTGTCCAGTTTGTGGTAGCGGGAGTGGTTTTATATCACAGCTCCCCGAAGTGCCAAGTGGGTAGCCGCCCATGCCTTTCCCGTAGGCCCCCCACCACAACTGACGTCATAGATCAGCAGGGGGCTGAGCTGGGGTCCAGCAAAGGATGTGTCGATATTGCAGAGCCGTATCCGAGATCTCTTCGAGAGAGATTTCATCCTGGTTATGGTAATGCAAGTTATGCTAGTTCGTCAAGTCCAGCCTTGCAAACGTCGACCCCTCCGTATGTGGGAATTCAACCCGGAAGGACCGCGAACCATCCAGCACTTCCTCGGCATGACGCTCGAGGAGATGTACAAATTGTTCTTCGAACCCCAAATAGAGTGTCCAGATACCACCGAGGATGCGGGTCTGAGCTGCAACCGCCCTGCTATCCAAGTAAGTAATCCCATGGCCGAACACGTTGTCCCTTTTTTTATCATGACATCATTTTGAAAAGTCGCTCTTTGACCAGGACTGGATAACAAAGGCAAAGCTGATTAGGTGTTCGGCCCCCCTTCCCGAAGGCTTGGCCAATCCAGTACTGGACAGAATGCTCGAGTCGGCGCCTTATCAGGTGCCCTCAAAGGAAGATGAAGGGGGGGATAAAGAGGCCGCAAGCGGGGGAATTAGCACCTCTGCGAAGGAGGATAACTAGGGAGAAGAATCTGACATTCCCTCTCCTCGAGGAAGGAAGAGAACCACCTCTGAAGATCCGGAAACAAAGGCTTCCAAATGGGGGAAGAAATCCTCGCCAGAGGGTCCTGCTTCGGAGGGTGTTCTTGCCGCACAATGTCCGCAAGGGGATCAGCCCGCTACCGAGCTGTAAGTAATCAAAAAGTACTTTAATAGGGAAAGTGTCCTACCTTACTTCTGAAGACAATAACCGAAGCTTATATCTTGTAGTTCGGATCGTAGCCCTTCTCAACAGAGTTCGTCTTCGGGGGATCTTCTTCCGGAGATGATGGAGAGCGAAACACCTCCCCCTACCACCCCGCCTCATGAGGCGAGCGACCCTAAAGTGTCGTTGCGGAGGGTCTCTCCTGATCCGCCAAGGCTAGAGGGTAATCCTTTGGCTTCCCGGAGTCCTCAGTATTCGGATCCTAAAGAGAGCAACAGAAAGACTCTGAAACCGTACAGTGTGCGGTCAGACGCACTAAAGGATCTTCTGGAGCAAGCGGCCATCTCAGAAGCGCATTGTACGCTAATGGGTACGGTAAATGAAAGGATTTCACCTGCTGAAAGTGGATTGCATGAAGCTTTTATGAGTCTGCTGAAAGGCTTTGAGGTACGTGAAATAGTGTATGTTTTTGACAGTACCGCACGCGTTAGGTGTGCCCTATGCAGATAGTAGCCCCAGAGACTCTGGTTGTTGTCGAAAACGGCGGCAAACAGAGGGTCATAGTCCCAGGTAATAACCAGACTGCCTTTATGTGTAGGTGGCTGAAGCTCCGGTGGCTAGCCGGACTGATGGGTTTGCTGAGCTAAAGCGGCAACTTGATGCGGCAGATGCCGACATCGTGCTTGTCAACAAGTGGCTTGACGAGGCACGGGGTGAGTGATTTCTCCGGTGATCAACACATAGTAATAGGAGCATGATGCCAGTATCTTTAATATGTTGTGACTGCAGATGGAGCTACCACTGTGGAGACCCTTCGGGCGGAACTTGCCCGAGCCAAGGAGCAAGCCAGAAATAGCGATGCGGCCGCTCTAAAGGCGGACGAAGAGCTGAGGGCCGAACAGGCCGCACACTACCAGAGCAATGAAAGAATGGCCAAGATGGCCATTGAGTTGAAAGATGCCACCGACCGTTACCAGCTTCTTGAAGAAGAAAACCATGTGAAGGCGACGGACCTGGAGAAGGCCATAGTAGCAGCCAAGGAAGCCCGCTCCAAAATACAAGCGACGAAGGAGGAGTTGCATCAAGCTGGAGATATCGCAGCTGGGAAGCCCTTTTTGTTGCGGACTAAGTTCAGAGATCCGAAGTATGCACCTCTTGATCAACTATGGAGTTCTGCAGACTCATACGTGGATTTGGAAGCAAGTGCTGCTGATGCAGCCGAGTACTTCAAGGATCAAAAAGATCGTGAAGTGGAAAAGTTGTTCTGGTCACAGTCCCATGCTCCAGTGCGTCTGCTGCTGTTGAATGAGCAAATGGCCGAGTGGGCTGAGCTCCATAGGTTGTCCGAACTTGCCATGAGGTCTGTTGTGGATCATCTATGGCCGGGAGGGCCAAGGCCGAATAGTTACTTTAGTTTAGTGCAACAATTCCTTGGCGATGTGCCGCATATCGACGCTATGAAGAGGTCAGCGTGCATAGAGGGTGCGCGGATGGCACTTGCCCGTGTCAAGACATACTGGGCAGATATGGAGGCCACCGCTATTGCAACACAGGGTTCGGCCGTGGGCTGAGTGGCTGCCAAGCACTACTTTGAAGAAGTTCTTGAAGGCGCTCGTTCGATAGAGGCTCAGTGCTCGAAGAATATTATGTTCTAGTGACATGTACTCCCATTGTAAAAACAATGTTTTATTGAGTTATCAAGGCTATGTTTATACTTTTGCCTGAAAGTATTATGATGCCTCTTGTGCGGCCGTTTTATGTAGATATGTATATAACCTGAAAGTTTGCAGTCGTCGGCTTCCGCCCCCACGCATATAATGCGGGGGTGTTCGCAGAAAATGTGTATTCACACTTGATCCAGCGTCTTGGTCCATTAAGGAGGTGGTAGCGCAGCGAACGAGGCAATCAGACTGTATTGCTTTAACACTTTCACTTAGCCATAGGAGTTTGACGATGGGGCTACTATGTAGCCCCTGGTACTTATGCGCTCGTCCGAATACGAGGCGCATATGTACATGACCCTTCGTTAATGCGGAGGAATCCCGAAGATTCCGTTGAGTCATCGAGTGGCTGACTAGTCTCGCGCTTTATCATGACAGTCAGTTTTCGGCTTTCTCTACTAAGGTGCTCATCCGGATGAACTAGGGCACAATCGCAGTAGTTCTCCCAGTGCTACCTTAGCCGATATAGCGGAACGTAAGGTACCAAAACGTGGGAGCCGGTCAAACCCAACATTTGACCAAAGACATGATTCGGAGCTGATGCATATAAGGCCAAACTCGTGACGCCGAACACACCCTAAGGTATTCGGTCTTTATAACATATGTCGGGCTGAACGATGCCCTTAATAATAAACCCCGAGTGTCCAGGTACGTGCAATATCCTGACGTGGCCACATGCCAATAACGTCAGCATCCTTGGTTGTATTGAGTATCCAGAGGATGTGAACAACAAGAGACGGTAAAAAAGGTCTACGCAGGGTCTTAATCTGAAAAGAAACCTTTGAGTGGGTCCCTACTGCGCGTCTGCGCATGTGTCTCTGTTGTGCCGTGTCCTGGACGGGTGTAGCACAATTGTCATGTGTAAAAGAGAAGAACTTAGGTGAAATTTATCGTGCCAAAAAATTGGTTATTGTCAATAAACTATTAAAATTCAGGATAAGTCAAGTTGAGCCAGACTAGCCCTGATTACACGCGGGCAGCCCCTGGTACCGTCTGGGAGGTTTTGATCATCAAACCAATCTCATGTATATGTAATGGTGCACCAGACTCGTCTAACCGTGCCCGTGGTCTTGATGACCTCTCATTTTTTCTGGTTGGTGAGGTTGTCTAGTGCTCGGCTGTTAAAGCTGCGCACACTCTTCCGCGCGTAGAAAACGCTCAGTATTTCTGCTAACTTTGATGGAGCCACGTGGACCGGGCATCTTAAGCTTGAGAGAAGCATAATGTAGTATTGCATTAAAACGAGCAAAAGTCGTTCTTCTGAGTAGTGCTTGATAGCCACTTCAGAATGGAGCGACGTGGAAAGTTAACCTTTCGCTTCGGAAGTTATCGGGAGAACCGAATACAACCTCTAGCAATAGAGAGCCCGTACAGCGGGCCTCTTGGCCTGGTATTACTCCATTAAAGGTAGTATTACTGTGGCTTATTTGTGTCGGGTATATCCCCATTTTGCAGACTGTGTCCTGATATATCAGATTTAGACCACTGCCGTCGTCCATGAGGACTCGTGTGAGATGGGATCCGTTTATTATTGGGTCTAACACCAAGGCAGCCAATCCTTCGTGCCGGATGCTTGTCGCGTGATCCCTGCGATCAAAAGTGACCGGGCAGGCCAACCAGGGGTTGAACCTATTGGTGACGGGCTTTATGGCGCGTGTGTCTCGGAGTGCATATTTGCTTCTCCTCTTCGTCACATGGATCATGTTTACTGTTTTGACCTCTGGTGGGAATTTTTTCTGTCCTCCGGTGCTTTGCTAGCGAGGTTCGTCCTCGTCTTCGCTTGGTGTCCCCCCCCCCTTGTGTTCGGCGTTTAGCTTACTGGCCTGCTTGAAGACCCAGCACTCTCTGTGGGTGTGATTTGCAGGTTTATCGGGGGTGCCATGAATCTGACATAATTTGTCAAGAATCTTGTTTAGGCCAGATGGTCTGTCTCTGCTGCCTTTGAAAGGCTTTTTCCGCTGACCTGGTCGAGAGCCCCTGAATCCGGCGTTGACCGCCGTATTATCTGGGCTATCTTCTTTATTTCGACGCTTGTTTTTATTTCATCGTGGTTTTCCATTGCCATCCCTGACTTCGGATGTGCTTGGGTCGCTGGTGCTACTGCGGGCTAACCAGCTATCTTCGCCCGCACAAAAGCGGGTCATGAGGCTTGTTAGGGCTGCCATTGTTCTCGGTTTTTCTTGGGCGAGGTGTCTGGCAAGCCATTCGTCTCGGACGCTGTGTTTGAAAGCTGCTAAGGCTTCGGCGTCCGGACAATCGACGATTTGGTTCTTCTTAGTGAGAAACCTGTTCCAAAGCATTCGGGAGGACTCTCCGGGCTGTTGAATTATATGGCTTAAATCGTCTGCATCCGGAGGTCAGACATAGGTCCCTTGAAAATTAGCCCGAAAAGCGTCCTCGAGCTCCTCCCAACTTCCAATTGAGTTTTCGGGGAGGATTTTCAGCCAGTGTCGAGCTGGTCCTTTAAGCTTGAGGGGCAAGTATTTGATGGCATGGAGATCGTCTCCGCGAGCCATATGGATATGCAGGATAAAGTCCTCTATCCAGACCCCAGGGTCTGTGGTCCCGTCGTACGCCTCTATGTACACTGGTTTGAATCCTTCTGGGAATTCGTGGTCCAGCACCTCATCGGTGAAACATAGGGGGTGTGCGGCACCCCTGTATTGGGATGTGCCATGGTGTTCGGATGGTTGTAGTATTCGGTTTTGATTTTGTGCCGGAGCACGCTTCCTAGATCCATAGATGGATCTGGTCGTATCGGACTTTTGTCGCAAGTCCTCACGTAGATCGTGTGTTGACTTATGTGCGACTTTGTTAGCCGCTCTGTCACGGTCACAAGGTGGTGGATCCGGCCGGTTGGCCATTTCATTTTTTGGCTGTGTGGGCTATAAGGCCTCATCATCGAATTCAGGTAGTAGCTTGCGCTTTGGATAGCTCTTTGTGTGGTAACTTCCACCATACCTTGCTTCGTTGTCGAGCACTTTGTTCCACCTGCTGTTGAGCGTATTTTGTGCGGCCTTAAGCCTATGCTTCTGCTTCTTCAGACTCCTCGCTGTGGCAATAAGCCTTCTGCAGAGGTTCTCTTGCTCCAAGTGCGTTTCCAGTATGATGTGTGCATCTTCGTCCGGACTTTTTTCCTCCCGAGAGGGGGTTTGATGAGGTTTATCCTCGGCGTCGCCGTATTCGGACGTCGGATCCGTACTATGTTCACCGCTTGCAGCTTCATCGTGCTCTGCCACCGGGGCAATGTGGTCGGTGTTTCCTCCAGAGTCGACTGGAGTGTTATTTTCTCTTGCGCTGTTATCGCTATTTTTGCTATGGCGGGACTTAGAGCGGCTCCGCTGACATCAGTGCTTGGGTTGCTTCTTGGAGGAGCCATCCTCCGCTGTCTCTTCGCCATTGCCTTCTTTGGGTGTATCCACCATGTATATGTCATGTGATGATATGGTTATCCGGCGCCCTGTGGGCGCTGGTTCCTGTTCGTCTCCTGCGTCTTCGTCCATGTCGTCGATGTATTCGGAGTCGAAGTTGAGCATGTCGGTTAAATCATCGACAATGGCTACTAAGTGGTTGGTGGGTGGGCAGCGAATTTCTTCGTCGTCCGCATCCCATTCTAGCCTGACATAGTTCAGCCAAGGTTCTCCTGTGAAGGAGAGAGACCTTAATGAATTTAGCACATCGCCGAAAGGCGAGTGCTGAAAGATATCCGCGGAGGGGAACTCCATGATAGGCGCCCAGTCGGATTCGATAGGCGTGGATGCAGGCGGCTCGGAGTTCGTGGCCGGGGACGAATCCAGTGGTTCGGCGACACGGCTCTCGTAAGGGGTGAAATTAGTATCCGGCTCCATCGCCACTGAGAGTGCGGCCTCCATGGCGGGGTATGTCCCTCCATCCTTGGATGGCGCGATTTGCTCCGGATTGAAAGCTGGAGTAGTTGCAGATGCGATCTCCTCAACACTGTCCGACGCCGGAGTTACGTCGTGCTCATCGTAACTGTGCGGCGCACCTGACACAGGCTCGAATCCGTCGAAGATCAAGTCTCCGCGGATATCGGCGGTGTAGTTTAAGTTTCCGAATCTGACCTGATGGCCAGGGGCGTAGCTCTCGATCTTCCCCAGATGGCCAAGCGAATTGGCCCGCAGTGTGAAGCCGCCGAATACAAAGATTTGTCCGGGGAGGAAAACCTCACCCTGGACCTCATCACTACCGATGATCGAAAGAGCCATCAAGCCTTACGGTGACGACATAGTGGAACTCTCAATGAAAGCACCAATGTCGGTGTCAAAACCAGCGGATCTCGGGTAGGGGGTCCCGAACTGTGCGTCTAAGGCGGATGGTAACAGGAGGCAGGGGACATGATGTTTACCCAGGTTCGGGCCCTCTTGATGGAGGTAAAACCCTACGTCCTTCTTGATTGTTCTTGATGATATGAGTATTACAAGAGTTGATCTACCACGAGATCGTAGCGGCTAAACCGTAGAAGCTAGCCTATGGTATGATTGTATGTTGTCCTACGGACTAAACCCTCCGGTTTATATAGACACAGGAGGGGGCTAGGATTACACAGAGTTGGTTACAAGGGAGGAGATCTACATATCCGTATTGCCTAGCTTGCCTTCCATGCCAAGGAGAGTCCCATCCGGAAACGGGACGAAGTCTTCAATCTTGTATCTTCATAGTCCGACGGTCCGGCCAAAGGATATTGTCCGGCTATCCGGAGACCCCCTAATCCAGGACTCCCTCACTTGCCCAGAATCTTGAAGTGAACAAGCTGCCACGGTCTGAACTGCCACGGTCTAAACTGATAACTAGTGGAATACCGTGAAGTGAAACAATTCTAGACATGTAGAGAGTTGCAAGCTGACTAGCAGTGATTGTTTCTTTGACTGCCAAAAATGTGCAACTTTAGAAAGCCCGTCAATGATGACAAGAATAGCATCATTGCCTTCCTGCGATATGGGAAATCCAGTGACGAAGTCCATTTCAACATGGTCCCATTTCCATTCAGGAATAGAGATAGGTTGCAGAGTTCCAGCAGGCCTTTGATGCTCTGCTTTAATACGACGGCAAACATCACACTCAGCAACATATCGAGCAATGTCTTGCTTCATATTAGACCACCAGAATCTCTGATGAATGTCTTGGTACATCTTTGTACTACCGGGTTGAATAGACAAAGGCGTATCATGAGCTTGTTTCATAACCCATCTAGTCTAATCCAGGTTTTTCCTCGAACATGGTACCACTAGGCGGCCTTTGAAGTACAAGGCGCCATCATTGGCGATAGTGAAGAATGAGGGCTTTCCTTCTGCGAGATAGCGTTTAATCTTCTCGACTTCAGAGTCATAAAATTGAATAGTCTTGATACTGTCTACGAGATCTGGTACGACAACCAGGGTATTTAGAGAACCCTTAGTAACAACATGAAGATTCATCTTTTGGAACTCTGGGGGAGGGGGCGAGTGCACCAGGAGGGACAATATGAAGGTTCAGCTTTCTAAATTCTTCGACAAGCGAGGGCTGAACTTTTCGAACCTGGAGGTGGTTGCAGTAAGACTTGCGGCTTAAGGCATCAGCCATTACATTAGCCTTGCCTGGGGTATAGGATATACCCACATCAAAGTCTGCAGCAGTCTACATCCATCTCTGCTGACGGAGGTTCAGGTCTAGCTGAGTAAACAGATACTTCAGACTTTGGTGGTCGGTGAAGATCTCGCAACGATTACCGAGAAGGTAATGTCGCCACTGCTTCAGAGCATGAATGACAGCAACAAGCTCGAGGTCATGAACTACGTGGTTTTCTTTGTGAGGGCGCAATTGACGAGAGGCATAAGCAATCACTTTGCGCTCTTGCATTAGGACACAACCTAATCCTTGATGGGAAGCATCGCAGTAAATGACGATGACCTTCTTAGTATCAGGTGGAGCAAGCACTGGGGCAGAAGTCAACTTGTCTTTGAGTGCCTGGAAACTTTCCTGACACTTGCCTGTCCATTGAAACTTTACGCCCTTATGCAACAAGTTAGATAGAGGCCTGGCAATCTTGGAGAAGTTCTCAAAGAATCGACGGCAATAGCTGTCGAGACCGAGAAAACTTCTGACTTGCTTGACATTCTTCGGAGGAGTCCAATCGAGAATAGCCCGGACTCGTTCAGGGTTGACGGAAATACCATCCTTGGAGATGACATGCCCGAGATAGGTTACTTCGGGAAGCCAGAATTCACACTTGGAATACTTAGCGTAGAGTTGATGTTCTTGAAGCTTTTCCAGCACAAGACGAAGATGTTCAGCATGTTCTTCTTTGTTCTTGGAAAATACAAGGATATCATCCAGATAAATTATGACGAACTTGTCGAGGTAATCCATGAATATATAGTTCATCAAACGAGAGAAGGTGGTTGGAGCATTGGTTAAGCCGAAAGACATGACAGTGTACTCATATGATCCATATCGAGTCACGAAGGCGGTCTTTGGGATATCCTCTTCACGAACACGGATCTGGTGGTAACCCAACCTCAAGTCGAGTTTGGAGAACACTGATGAACCAACCAGTTGATCATACAGATCATTGATCTGAGGGAGGGGATATTTGTTCTGGATAGTGGCTTGGTTAATAGGACGGTAGTCTTGGACTAATCGGTTCGTCCCATCCTTCTTCTTAACAAAGAGAGAAGGTGCTCCCTAAGGAGAGCAACTAGGGAAAATGAAACCTTTGCGAAGAGATTTGTCGATTTCCTCCTTAATCTCAATGAGTTCATGCGGCGGCATCTTGTAGGGTCGTTTGGCTATAGGAGTGGTGCCTGGTTTCAAGTCGATGATGAATTCGACAGCTCTAGCAAGGGGGATCCCTGGAAGTTCTTCTGGAAAGACGTCTTGGAATTCGCAAATGATGGGAATGTTTTCAATGCCCTCGAGTGGTTCAGCGTTCAATGCATTCAAGGAATAAAGACATGCCTCGGCATTTTGCACCAGATGAGCCTGGTAAGTAACTATTTCCTTAGAAGGGTGTAGCAGATGGATGGTCTTAGTGGCGCAAACTATAGAAGCAGTATGCGCTTTCAACCAATCCATCCCCAAAATGAGGTCGATGTTAGATTACTTCAGGATAATGGGAGAGGCATAGAATTCCAGCCCTTCGATTTCCACGGGGACATCGATGCCAACCATGGAGGTTTGACATTGTCCCACGGGGGTTTTTACCACTACTGAAGTGTTCATCTCCTCACATTTAACATCGTGCTTGTATGCAAAAT
This sequence comes from Triticum aestivum, assembly GCF_018294505.1. Classification (NCBI taxonomy): domain Eukaryota; kingdom Viridiplantae; phylum Streptophyta; class Magnoliopsida; order Poales; family Poaceae; genus Triticum; species Triticum aestivum. The sequence continues at coordinate 224,188,069 of NC_057809.1, read as the reverse complement.
CTTCTGACATGAATGAATGCGATGCTCCTGAATTGAATAAAACAGATGCAGGTACTGAATTAACGAGGAGTGTACCCATCACAGTAGCAGGCTGGTCTTGAGCTTCATTGAGATCAACGTGGTTAGCATGAACACAACCATAAGACTTGGCATTGGTGTTGCGGGGATGGTTGCTTCCACGGCCAGCTGCGGGAAGGGCTAGTTGGTTCTGATTCTGGTAGCAGTCCCTCGCACGGTTACCTGGTTGACCACACTTGTAGCACAGACCATTGTTGGGACTGGGAACAGGAGCCCAGGGTGGTGGAGCTAGAAGCCTTGGCTGCCTAGGTGGTGGAGGAGGCAGACGAGGTGCAGCATAGGAGTGCCTTGGAGCAGGTGGAGTTGGCTGGTACATGCTGTTGGGAATCCATATCCTACACTTCTGCGAGGACGGGCCCGAAGATGAGCCTGTGTCACGGTTGCGCCTATGAGAGCTCTGGTGTTCCTGCAGACCAGTTTCGACATTGATGGACTTGTTCACCAAGGTGGCGAAATCAGCAAAGTCATGCACTAGAATTGCGAGCTTGATGTCAACTTGAAGGCCATCACGGAACTTATCCTATCTGCGTGCATCAGTTGCAATGTCTTCTTCAGCATAGAGGGACAAGTCCAGAAACTCCTGCTGATAAGCTTCCACAGTTTTGTTGCCTTGGGTGAGGTTGCGGAACTCGTGCTTCTTCCGGTCCATGACTCCCTGAGGAATGAAGCGGGCACGGAAAGAAGCTTGGAAGTCTGGCCAGGTGATGATTGTTCCAACCGGCAGAGTACGCCTGTGGCTGTCCCACCATTGACCAGTGGGTCCTTTCAGGAAGAATGAAGCAAAGGTGACATAGCTGACAGGGGCTACATCAGCAGACTCCATCTCATAGGTGATGTCACAGAGCCAGTCATCAGCATCCAGAGGCTGAGTTGAGCTGCGGTACATAGTTGGGTTGAGGCGCATGAAATCTTGCAAAGCCACCTGGGCTGGCTGTTGGTTCATATTGGGGCGAGGAAACTGAGCCATAATATTCTCCATGAACTGGCGATTCAGCTCAAACTGTTGCATCATACCAGCCATGTACTCAGGCGGTGGTGGGGGATTGCCACCACGACCACGACCACCTGGTCTAACCATCCTGCTAATATATAATAGGGGTAGTTCAGCATTGGGAAATTTACAAAGACAAGAATCATTCACGATGAAACATGCATAATGAAAAGGAGCATGATAGATACTACATAGTAGTCGGCATATCTTACAAAAGGGATCATGCATAGAGTTCGGTACACAGAGTTCAGTACATAGGCTAAAGACATCATAGGCGGCACACAGGCTCGTGACGAATGCATCTAATACTAATAGGCAAGCATACATCAGTACCAGGAGGAACTATGGAGGTAGGTGTAGCCTGACAGCTGGTAGTGACGCGACGGGAAGTCCTCCACGTCAATAGCCTGGGGTCCGCGGATACTCTGGTGCAGAACCCGACGCTCAGGTGGCAGAAGAGGACAAAGTGCAAGAGAGTAGCCTCCCACATCTGGCCAGCCGACACCCTGGGGCATCACGGTCCTGGTTGGGTAGATCACATATCGCGACAGATCACCAGATCAGACAAGAGGGTGCAACAACGTTAGAGCATGGTAAAGGTGCTGACGGGTGGTGTACAACTCGTGGCGAGGAGCTCGGTTAGCTCTATCCAGCCCATCAGCATGCAGAACCAGGTTTTGATGGTAGAAGGGCTCTCGGGTGACAGTGGAGTAGGCAGCAGTGTAGTACCCCTCCGCACCAACATCGGATGCGATAGTAATGTGCCTGAAAGGGGAGATGTCGAACTCCCGATACTCTCCACGAAGACGTGTCAGAGCAGCATAAGCAACATCTTGTACTGCCATATCGATAGTCACCCAACACCATGAGCAGTGTGTAGCACGGTAGTGAAGTCATACTCCCGAGAGTTGAGGTGGACAATGGCACGGTGCTGCTCCTGGTTAAAGTCCTGGTATTGCTCGTACGGTGTACTCAGGGTGCCAGCGATAACCCAGATAGGTCATCATCTCAGCTAACACAGAAGGTGATCCTGAGACACCAATGGCCGTCGTGTGGCGCACAACCTGCCTCATGGGTTCCATCTGAAAACAAAGATGTTTCAAAGGAGTCAAATGACAGTGTGAATATTGTTCAATATACTACTCTAAGGAATAACTAGGGCTTATCCAACTTTGGGGTGAATGTGGTCATGGGATCCTAATGTTAGAGTTAGTAAATTCGTTTAACCGAGTAGAAGAGAGTTCATAGTCCCAGAGTAAAGATCAAGGAGTAAAAGATCCTAATACCACCAAAATGGTGACGCGGGCCCGTAAGACACACGGCCATGTTAGTAAAAGTTTTGTAATGTCTATACTTCGACTTCGGCCAAGGGGGATTCCTACAGGCAGTCGGCTCTGATACCAACTTGTGATGCCCCCGATTCAATCATACACTAATCATACACGTAGATGTGTATGATCAAGATTAGGGACTCACGAAGATATCACAACACCACTCTACAAATAAAATAAGTCATACAAGCATCATATTACAAGCCAGGGGCCTCGAGGGCTCAAATACAAGAGCTCGATCATAGACGAGTCAGCGGAAGCAACAATATCCGAGTATAGACATAAATAAACAAGTTGCCATAAGATGGCTAGCACAAACTGGGATACATATCGAAAGAGGCGCAGGCCTCCTGCCTGGGATCCTCCTAAACTACTCCTGGTCGTCGTCAGCGGCCTACACATAGTAGTAGGCACCTCCAGTGTAGTAGGAGTCATCATCGATGGTGGCGTCTGGCTCCTAGACTCCAACGTCTGGTCGCATCAACCGGTATAGAAAGGGGAAAAGGGGGGAGCAAAGCAACCGTGAGTACTCATCCAAAGTACTCGCAAGCAAGGAGCTACACTACATATGCATTGGTATCGATGAAAGGGGTAGTATATGTGGACTGAACTGCAGAATGCCAGAATAAGAGGGGGATAGCTAGTCCAATCGAAGACTACGCTTCTGGCAGCCTTCATCTTGAAGCGGGAGAAAAGAGTAGATGGTAAGTTAACCAAGTATCATCGCATAGCATAATCCTACCTGGCGATCCTTCCCTCGTCACCCTGTGAGAGAGCGATCACCGGGTTGTATCTGGCACTTGGAAGTCAGGTATACTCCGGGTCATCCTTTTACCGAGGGACACGGCTATTCAAATAGATAAACTTCCCTGCAGGCGTGCACCACATATCCCAACACACTTGATCCCCTTTGGCCGGACACACTTTCCTGGGTCATGCCCGGCCTCGGAAGATCAACACATCGCAGCCCTACCTAGGCACAATAGAGAGGTCAGCATGCCGGTTTAAATCTTATGCACGCAGGGGTCTGGGCCCATCGCCCATTGCACACCTGCATGTTGCGTATGCGGCCGGAAGTGGACCTAGCCCCCTTAATATAAGCGCAGGCTTACGGTCCAATCTGGCATGCGCCGCTCAGTCACTGATGTCACGAAGGCTTCGGCTGATACCACGACATCGAGTGCCCATAACTGTTCCCGCGTAGTTGGTTAGTGCATATAGGTGTGTGGCCAGACTTAGATCAAATACCTAGATCTCGTTAAGCGTGTTAATTGATGTAACCGTGGACGCTGACCAGGGCCAGGCCCACCTCTCTCCTAGGTGGTCTCAACCTGCCCTGTCGCTCCACCACAAAGTAATAGTCGGGGGCCATTAGGAACCCAGGCCCACCACTACCGGGATGGAACCACCTGTCCTTTCAGCCCCCACACCGGAATCACTCGCGGGTACTCTATGAGCCGACCCGACTTTAGTCGCCACAGGTATCATATATTATGTATTTGGTATATAAGTATATTCCCGTGATCACCTCCCGAGTGATCACGTCCCGATAGTATAGCATGGCAGACGGACAAGAATGTAGGGCCACTGATGGAATACTAGCATCCTATACTAAGCATTTAGGATTGCAGGTAAAGATAACAATAGTAGTAGTAAGGACAGGATATGCATCAGTATAGGATTAACGGAAAGCAGTAACATGCTACACTACTCTAATGTAAGCAGTAGAGAGAAGAATAGGCGATATCTGGTGATCAAGGGGGGGGGGCTTGTCTGGTTGCTCTAGCAAGTAGGGGTCATCAACAACGTAGTCGACCGGGGCACCAGCAGTGGCGTCAATCTCGTAGTCTATTGGAGAGAAGAGGGGGAAGAAACAATGAATACAATGCAAACACATGCATATCGATGCATGATATGACAAGTAACGGTGCTAGGTGTGCCCTAACGCAGTAGGAGGTGATACCGGTGAAGGCGGGAAACATCCGGGAAAGTATCCTCGGTGTTTCGCGTTTTCGGACAGATGAACCGGAGGGGGAAAGTTGTGTGTTCGCTATGCTAGGGATGTGTGGCAGACGAACGGGTTGCGTATTCGGATTCGTCTCGTCGTTCTGAGCAACTTTCATGTGGAAAACATTTTCATTTAAATTAACAGAAAAGGAATTATGACATCAGCATTGCATGGGGATGACGTCAGCAGTCAACACACTAGTTGACTGGTCAAAATGACCAGTGGGGCCCACTCATCATAGATAGTGGGGCTAACAGAGGTTTATTTTAATTAGACAGAGTTAATTAGCAGTAGGTCCCCACATGTTAGTGACTAATTAGGTTAATTAATTAGTTTTATTTATAAAAACGTTTTAATTAATTTAAATACGTGGTGGGGCCCGCATGTCAGTGCCACTGGGCTGCCCAATCAGCAGTTGACTGGTTCAACCCAGTCAACGGGGCCCCCCATGGCCCACTGGCAGTAACCCAGGGGTGGGGCCCGCTGAGCCACGCAGATGGCTGGCGCCGGAGTTGCTCCGGTGGCCTCCCGTGGCGGCGAGCTCGCCGGAGACGCTCGGAAAATCACTACGGGGCACCGTTTTCACGTGGTTTTGCTTGCGTTCGAACGAGGGCTCAACATTGTGTTGCGTGGGGTGGTCAGTTGGGCTCACGGCTGGCCGGAACTGCGTTGGCGACAATTGGAGGCGGTGGTGGGGTTTGGGCGCTCAATGCAACGGAGCAGCAGTGCGCTAAAGCGTGAACTAACAGACGCGGGAGGTGCTACGCAACACAACGAGCATGTTCGACTCCAGCCTGCGACCAATTGGTCGTCGGAGTCACGCCAGCGACATGCGCTGGGAGAAGCAGCTAGCGCGCGTGCGAGGACGGTCAGAGAGATGAGGGAGGAAGAGAGGCTCACCGAGTGGCTCACACGATGGCCCGTGGTGGTTAGGAGCTGCAGAGATGTCGTCAGAGCCGGGGATGAGCGGCGGCGACCAGAGATGTGGAAGAAGGGGAACCGGTGCAGCAGCGCCTCCGAGCTCCAGCTGCGGCCACCGGTTGACGAGGAAGACGATGGCGAAGACGACGGACACGTTGGCGAGGCGAGGCGATGGCTGTGGCTGCGCGTTTTACGGCGGCGAGTCCATGGCGGCGATCGGATGCGGTGGGGAAGGAGGAAGTGACGAGGTGGATCTGAGGGGAGAGGGAGAGGCCGAGAGGGAGAGCGGCGGTGAGTGGGAGAAGGTACCGAGGAGGCGGGTTCGGGGCGGCCTTATCCCCTTCCTGTGTCGGTGCCGGCAAGGTGGTCGGGCGAGAGCACGCCTGTTTCGACCTTGGTCGGGAGAACAGGGAAGGGGGACGGCAGGGGGGCGGGCCGGCTGGATGGGCCAGGTGGGCTGGCCTGGTGTAAGTGCATCTAGTGCCACCCCTAGTTGGTTTTGGAGTATTGACGACAAACCTGGTTGAGGGACTAATGTGTTTGTGAGAATTGCAGGATAACACAGGTAGAAGTCCCTCATTGATTCGGTTTTCCTACCAGAGATGACCCCTAAAAATGAATGAAGACATTGAAGTCAAAGGTGGTATGTGAAGACATTCACATTGAAGACTATGACAAGAGAAGACATCGCATGAAGACTATGGAGCGCGAAGACTTAGTTGTTTCGTCGTTCTTTTTCTTCCTTGTTGAGTCATAGGAACCACCGTACTGTTAAGTGGGGTCCAAGTGAACCAGTCAGAATGACTGAAGTGATGCTTAACAAAATGCTATGTCTTCGAATGAAGACTATGAGAGCAAATCTTGTCCAGAGTTGGATAAGTCAGCTTTGCTTGTAGCTCAAGTAAAGTTGCCGTGTGTGTTTGAAATCTGACCGTTGGAACATGTGTCAGTTCCTTAGTGACCCAGGGTCATTTTGGACAAACCAGGTCGGGTTGCCTAGTGGCTATAAATAGCCCACCCCCTACAACCATAAACGGTTGGCTGCTCAGAGTTAGTACAAGGCTTTTTTCGTTTGAGAGCAACCCACCTCGAAGCCTTTGAGAGAGAATTCCTTGCGAGGATAAAGCCCTAAACACCCAGAGCCAAAGAGTGTTAGGCATCACTTAAGTCTTCCTGTCTCTGTGATCTAAAGACTTATTACACTTGAGGACTGTGAATCCTCCAGTCAGTTAGGCGTCGCGTTCTGAGCATCCAAGAGTCATTGTGGATCGCCGGTGAACGAAGTCTGTGAAGGTTTGGAAGTCTACCTTGAAGACTTACTAGAGTGATTGGGCGAGGACTGGGTGTCCTTAGCTCAAGGGGAATAAGGTGAAGACGAGGTCTTCTGAGTTGAATCTCAGCCTCCCTAACCAGACGTACAGTTGTCACAGCAACTGTAACTGGTCCAACAAATCATTGTCTTCAACGAGTCACTGGTTTCATCCTTCCCTTCCCTTTACTTACTGTTTGTCCTTGTGAAGTCATGGTATGATTGCTTTATCTTTTGTCTTCACTGAGTGACTGCTTGTTATGATTGGCTTCACAATATCTTCCTACCTGATCTTTACTGCCTAGCTGCTATTAGTCATTGTGCTTTCACTCCATTGAATACTTGACTATGGTTTGCCTAGTGTAGTCTACCTTTCGCTGCATGGTAATAGGTTTATTTCTATCATTTGTCTTCAAAACTTCCATGTTTTGAAGACTTTCATAAAAATCGCCTATTCACCCCCCCCCCCCTCTAGTCGATCACTAGCACTTTCAATTGGTATCAGAGCAAGGTACTCCCTTGTTCTGTGTGATTCAGTTTAACCACCTGGAGTTTTAGCTATGTCGACTGCAGGGATAATTAAAGTCTCCGCTGCATGCCCCGTCTTTGATTGAACTGAATATCCCTACTGGAAGAATAAGATGCACATGCATCTTGAAGCCATTGATGTCGACCTATGGTATGTCGTCAAGAATGGCGTTCCCAAGGCTGGTGAAGGTGTCACCGCCTGCTGATGTCAAGAAGTTCGTTCAACTGGACTCCACTGCCAAGAACATCATCTGTGGTCATCTGACCAAAGGACAGTATGGCCGCGTGAGTGCTTTGGAAACATCTAAGCTAGTCTGGGACTGGCTCTTCAAGGTCAACGAAGGCGTCTCAACCCAGAGAGATCAGATAATCAGTGTCCTTCGCAACCTCTTCAACCGCTTCAAGAGAAATGACAATGAGAATGTCCAGCTCACGTTTGATCGACTCACTGACATCACAAATGAGCTTCAAGCCCTCGGTGCTACTGAAGTCATCAAGATACTCCTGAGATCACTTGACAGCTCGTTTGACACCCTAGCCCTGATGATTACAGAACGTCCTCACTTCAAGACACTCGGTCCGTCTGACATACTTGAGAGGCTCAACACACATGAGTTTCAGCTTTCTGAGAAAAGAGATATCTACGGTCCCAACTATGGGCAAACTCGTGCCTTGAAGGCAAAAGCTGTCCCCTCAGCTGAAGAAGAATCTGACAGCAGTTCTGATGATCCTGGAGACATTGGAAAGGAGCTTGCTATGCTTGTGAAGAAGTTCCAAAAATTCACCAAGAAGAAAGGCTTCGGAAAGTCCTCGAGATCAAGCTCAAGGAATGATGAAGCTTCTGCTCATGACTACAAGAAGAGAACATGCCACAAGTGCAAGAAACCTGGTCACTACATCTCTGAGTGTCCGCAGTGGGACAATGAGAACAAGAAGAAAAAGAAGAGCAAGGAGTATGATTCTGACAACAAGAAGAAGAAGAAATACTCAAAGTCTTCTTCCAAGTCTTCCTCAAAGTCTTCATCACACAAGAAGAGCTCATCTGGCAAGGCTCGTGCGTTTGTTGGCAAGGAAATGGATTCGAAGGAGGAATCCACTTCTGAGGAGGCGGAGGTGGAGTTTGAGGAGGAGTCCGATTCTGGTGTGGCAAGTCTGGCTACAGCATACGTTGCCAAGTTGTAGGATCGAAAGTATGTCTAGAGAGGGGGTGATTAGACTACTTGACCAAATAAAAGCTTAACCTTTTCCCAATTTTAGTTCTTGGCAGATTTTAGCTATTGTAGGACAAGTCAAGCAATCATCACACAATTCAAGCAAGCATGCAAAGAGTATATTGGCAGCGGAAAGTAAAGAATGCAACTTGCAAGAATGTAAAGGGAAGGGTTTGGAGAATTCAAACGCAATTGGAGACACGGATGTTTTTCCCGTGGTTCGGATAGGTGGTGCTATCCTACATCCACGTTGATGGAGACTTCAACCCACAAAGGGTAACGGTTGCGAGAGTCCACGGAGGGCTCCACCCACAAAGGGTAACGGTTGCGCGAGTCCACACAGGGCTCCACCCACGAAGGGTCCACGAAGAAGCAACCACCCACAAAGGGTCCACGAAGAAGCAACCTTGTCTATCCCACCATGGCCATCGCCCACACAGGACTTGCCTCACTAGCGGTAGATCTTCACGAAGTAGGCGATCTCCTTGCCCTTACAAACTCCTTGGTTCAACTCCACAATCTTGTTGGAGGCTCCCAAGTGACACCTAGCCAATCTAGGAGACACCACTCTCCAAGAAGTAACAAATGGTGTGTAGGTAATGAACTCCTTGCTCTTGTGCTTCAAATGATAGTCTCCCCAACACTCAACTCTCTCTCATAGGATTTGGATTTCGTGGAAAGAAGATTTGAGTGGAAAGCAACTTGGGGAAGGCTAGAGATCAAGATTCATATGGTAGGAATGGAATATCTTGGTCTCAACACATGAGTAGGTGGTTCTCTCTCAGAACATATGAATTGGAATTGTGTATGTGTTCTGATGGCTCTCTCTTCGAATGAAGAGGAGGTGGAGGGGTATATATAGCCTCCACACAAAATCCAACCGTTACGCATAGTTTTCCAATCTCAGTGGGACCGAATCAATAAACTCGGTCGGACCGAAAATGTAAACCTAGTGATCGTTAGAGATTTTTGGTGGGACTGACATGCAACTCGGTAGGACCGATATGGTTAGGGTTTGGGCATAACGTAATCTCGGTGAGACCGATTACACAAACTCGGTGAGACCGAATTTGGTAATCAGCTAACCAGAGAGTTGGTCAGGCAAACTCGGTGGGACCGATTTGCTCTTTCGGTGAGACCGAAAAGTTACAAAAAGTAAACACTGAATTTACATTGCAATCTCGGTGGGACCGATTCGCTCTTTCGGTGAGACTGAAAAGTTACGAAAGGGAAACAGAGAGTTTGCAATCCCATCTCGGTGAGACCGAGATCCCTATCGGTAGAACCGAATTGCTAGGGTTTGGCAGTGGCTTATGACAAGTGAAACTCGGTGGCGCCGGATAGAAAGAATCGGTAGGACCGAGTTTGGCTTAGGGTTTAGGTCAAATGTGGATATGGGAAAGTAGTTGAGGGTTTTGGAGCATATCACTAAGCACATGAAGCAAGAGGCTCATTAAGCAACACCTCATCCCTCCTTGATAGTATTGGCTTTTCCTAAAGACTCAATGTGATCTTGGATCACTAAAATATGAAAAGAAGAGTCTTGAGCTTTTGAGCTTGAGCCAATCCTTTGTCCTTAGCATTTTGAGGGTTCCACTTTCACATCCATGCCATGCCAATCATTAAGCTTTCCTGAAATAATCATCTTGGAATAGCATTAGCTCAATGAGCTATATGTTGTTATGAATTACCAAAACCACCTAGGGATAGTTGCACTTTCAATCTCCCCCTTTTTGGTAATTGATGACAACATATAGATCAAAGCTTTGACAAATGATAATAAGCATGAAATATATCGTCGCTTTGAGAAGTATGTGATAAGTAAGAGCTCCCCCTAAAATTGTGCATATTTAAAATTTGCTTTGGACTGCAAATGCACAAGGAGTTAGAGTCATGGGTTACTCTTCCATGTCACATACATCTTGGTGGAGCGCTTAAAATGATAAGAATGAAATACATGCACTCATCACCAAGAATAGTGAATGATCACATAAGATAGATAAGATAATAGCATTAAGCAAGCATTAAGTGTAGCTTATGATCAAACACATGATCATCAATGTCTCACAGATAATGACGTAGTATCTCAAGCACTCAAAAGCAAACAAAGTTCAAAAAACCACCAAATAAAGCAAGAGAGAAAAAAGCAACACTCTCTCTCTCTCGAAGCCTATGATCTATACATTTTTCTCCCCCTTTGGCAACAAGTTACCAAAAAGTTCCTAGAAAATGCATAGTGCTAGATCGACACTCAGGCTTGATCTTCAGGTGGTGGTGGAGTCCAGATCACTCCAAGGACGAAGGCTTCTGTAGACGCTGAAGTAGACGCTGGAGTTGGAGCTGAAGTAGATGCTGGAGCTGGTGGAACTGAGGCTGTAGCTGGTGCAGAAGTGGTGGCTCTGGTGTCAGCAACTGGCACGACAGACGACCTCGGACCTCGTGGCACTCTGGCAAAGGCATCAGTTGTAGTCCTGCCTCTCCTCTCCTGCATGTCATCCTGGAGCTGCTCCACTGCAGTCTGAATCTCTGTCACCTTGACATCCAAGTCATAGAACTTTTGTTCCATGATTCTCTCTAGGCTTGCCTGGTTCTGAGTTAGGGTGGCTAGTCCTTTCTCAATTCGCAGGGTGGATGCAATCAGGTAACCAAGCTGCTCTTGTTTAGTCTTCAGGAAATACTCAGATGCCTCCTCTTGGGTTGGCATCTTGGCAGCTTTCTCCTTCCTTGCCTTCTCCTTCTTTGCTTGTGCTTGGGCAGATGATGGCTCATTCTCAGTCATAATAACTTGATTATCCTCAAAATCTGGACGGATGGGCAAGTGTTCCTTGTCCAACAAGTATATGCCCGTGCCCATCTTGGAGTTAATGAGCTCCTGAATTTGTGGGGCATATCCACAGCTCCTCTTCTGGTCAGCTGCTGTCCTCTTGATAGTCTCTACTATGAGGCTCATGACCTTGAATTTCTGAGGTACATCAAATACATGTAGCAAGTTGATTGCATGGCCTCTGATCATCTTGTGATCTCCAGACTTGGGCAAGAGAGTGTGCCTCAATATCCAATTTATAGTAGGCAGCCCTCACAGAAGATAATGCACTGAGCCAAATTTGAAAGTGTCAAGTGCTTCATTTGGAATTTCCTTGTACATATTGGACATTGAGTTATGGTCCATCTTCTTCTTGGCATAAATGTCCAAGTCATCTGCTTGCTCCTCTGGGGCATTGATCAACTTTGCCCATTCCTCATCAGTTGATTGGTACCTCGTACCTTCAGACATCCATGTGATCCTTCCATCCGGGTAGAAGTGTGTTGTGGAGTAGAACTGCATGATTAGCTCCTCGTTCCACTTTGTGAGTTTCTGCCCAACAAAGTCTACAACTCCACAAGCACTAAAGCTGTCATACACTCCAGGGTAGTGTTCCTCATTTTCCTTCATGTAGGTCCAGTCGACCCATCTCATGTCACAAGCAATGGGCTTCTTGTCCAACAAAACTGTCTCATAGAAATCTTGTTGTTCCTTGGTGTGAAATCTGTAATCCACAACAGTCCTTCTCCTTGAAGCATACGGATCTTCTTCTCTCCACTTCCTGAGCCCTGAGTCTCTCCTGAGCTTCATATCCTCAGCCACAGGATGAGCATCATTGTGGTCTGGGATCTTGGGCTTGAGTTTTCTGAGAACTTGCTCTTCATCCTCTTCTTCAGCAGCTTCAGGCACTAGGGCCTTGTTCTTCTCAGCAGCAGGTATGCTCCTTGTATTTCTCTTTGGTGCAGTCTTGACCTTTGATGCAGCCTTGGGCTTAGATGCAGTAGCCCCTGATTTTATAGCATCACCCATTAGCTTGGGTGCCTTAGGTGCTGGTGCAGCAACCTCTTCTTCCTCTTCCTCTTCCATGATGGAAGCCTTTCCAAGCACTTTGGCTACGGTCTTCTTCACCCTTTCCTTTCTTTTCTTGCCTTCAGGAGCAACTGGCTCTTCGGGTGCAGGCTTTTCAGTTGAAGCTCTAGCCTTTGACATAGGCTGCCTGCCTGCTGGCCTTTTGATCTTTAAGCCTGGCTTTGTGCCTTGAGCTGGCTCAACTCTCTTTGATGTGGCCTCTTCCTCTGCCACATAATCTTCATCTTCAGAATCTGAAGTTCTCTTCTTCCTCTGTCGAGTGGCAGCTTTTGGCAAATTGCTTGGGGTACTTCTGCTGCCATCATCTGAAGAGCTGGAGGGACTAGTGCCCTCACTCATGTGCACTTGCTGTTCTGAAACATTCTGGCTGTCACTCTGGTCTGACATGATGAACAAGTTGACTGCTGACCCTGTGAATAGTTTATAGACGAGGTAGAGTGGATGAGCATCACAAAATGCAGAGATTTTTGCAAAAGAATGATCCAAAAACTTAGTTTTAGTTTCCCACTGAAATCATCTCGGATCTACCGATTTTTAAACTTCGTGATACCGAAGCAGTTTTGGAACCTAAACTAGTGAACTTGGTCAGACCGAGTCACAGTTCGGTGGCACCGAGACTGCTAGGGTTTCACAGAGTTCCAAAATCGGTCACACCGATAAGTAATTCTCGGTCAGACTGAGTCTCACTTGTGCAATGGCATAAGCCAAATCGGTGGGACCGAGTTTTTCAACTCGGTGGGTCCGAGATGGTTTCAGCGGAAACCTAACCCTAAAATTTTCGAATCAAACCTAATCTACGAACGCATTGACTGGATAGGAGTGTTTCAATCGTGGCAAGAGTCATGATGATCACAATGTGCTAGGAATCAGATTGGAGAATAGCACAAAGATCGAGTCCATACCCTAGTTCGGCGGAGACTCGCTACGGCGGCAACGGCGGGGTAGAATTCCCGTTGACGGCGACGGAGACCAGCGACTGGAGGCGGCTGGCGGCGAGGAGACGATCCGGAGACCACGTTGGCAGAGCAGGCTATCGCGCGGGCGAAGGGGTTCGGAGAAATTTCCAAATTTTTGCCCGTGACTATATATAGCCCGACCCTGTCGGTGTGACCGAGTGGAACAACTCGGTGGCACCGAGATTCATAACTGCAAGCAGTTACTGAAACTCGGTGTGACCGAAAGGTTCAAATCGGTTGCACCAAGATCGAAAACCTAGATCAACTTAATGATCTCGGTAGGACCGAAAGTGGGGTATCGGTCAGACCGAGAATCATAAAGAGGTTTTGGAAGTTTAAGTCTATGACGAATCGGGGACTCCGAGCGCTCCTCACATAGAGTGGTTCGAATCTGACTTGATCAAATTTTGTGATGCAGCATGAATAGAGTTTGAGACGAGAAAAGCATAGATAGCTAGAGGAGGTTCTTAGGCATTCTTGTCCATCCACTTGGCAAAAGGAAATAAAGCCAAACAATCAAAACAACAAGTGGATGTCCTCGAATGAGTAAAATATGCAACCAGCATGCTCACACAATAAGATGGCAAATGAAATATGTGGCAAGGCATGCACAACCAATTCTAGCATCTATCAAGCAATTTGCGATGACAAGGTCATCTATATATGAGTATATTGACTTAGGAGTCAAGTGAGAACACTTGATCATAGGTCATACTCATCGTTTAAGCTCAAGTGGGGTTACCACTTTTACATAAAGCATTGTTGTGTTCACATCTTTAGAGTTGCTTTAGCTCAAGTCTTAGAGTAAAGCTCCCCCTAGATGTGATATCCCCCCCTAAGAGGGATGAACTAACCTTGGGTTTTGTCGATAACGACTTCATGTAGATGTTGAAGATGTGGACGCTCAATGTTGATGTAGATCGCTTGGAGCTATCCATTTGAGTGAATTGCACTTTCAATACCTACATGGGTTAGTCCCACAAGGAACAAACAAGGATATCCATAGACATAGAGTGATGCACACACAAGATGATGTCCATGAAAACTTTTAGGTTACCTTGTCCCTTATCTTACCAACAAGAGAGTTTGTGACTCCTTGAACTAGTGCAAGATGTGGAAGTTGATTGCACTTGTTCTTACCAAAATGATAAGAGTGAAGTATGTTGGCGGAGTCACCCTCAAGAACTCTCTAGTTCTTCTTCTTTTGGATCCACATCATCTTGATGGGAATCCTTGGAGTTGTAGTCGTACTTGATGAAGTGGAACTTGAAGTAGTCTTGGGAATCCACTTGACTAAGGTCTTAGGAGCTTCTTCAAATGCATCAATTTCCTCTTGAAGCTTGTCCTTGCCTTTTTGCTTGTAGTCTTGTGGTGGAAGATCATCTTGAGCTTGTGTCCCCTTGAAGGAAGTATCATACTTCTCTTGTTGAGGAACAAACTTTGTCTTGGGGTATTGATCTTCTTCCCATTCAACTCCATTTGCATTGAACTTTCGTTCAAAATCAACACCTTGATTCTTCCGGTGCATTCCTTGCTTGCGCACAATTTCCTCGAATTGCTTACTCCCGGCAAGGCTTTTGTACACTCCTTTCTCTATAATTCCCTTCAATAAGCTATTTTCTTGCTCAAGTGTAACTTGGCTAAGAGAATCATTAGTGGAATCAAGAGAACTACTAGAAGCAACAATATTGGATTTAGCATGATCATTGTTACTACTAGAGGAAGAATCTTTCTTGTTCTTGTTACTAGACTTGACTTGAGGCATGTAAGTGGATAAGAGTAAACGCTTGGCAATGTAAGAAGAACTTTTCTTGTGGAGATCATCATTGATTGCTTTTAAGAACTCATGCTCTTGCTCAAGATTGAGCTTTTCAAAGCGTAATTTCTCATGAGCTCTTAAAAGTTCTCGATGATCTTCGAAGATAGTTTCATGAGCTAACTTAAGAGTGTTTAGTTCTTTAGTTAGAGCCTCAATCTTCTCCTTATCATTGTCATTCGTTTTATCTTGATTAGCATGATTAATTGACGTTTCATCATAGTATTCATCACTAGAGTTGTCAACAAGCAAATCATCACCTAACAAGTCATCTTCATCACTACTGAAATCAACATACTCGGGGTGTGTTACCTTAGGACCTTTGGCCATGAAGCATCTTCCAATTCCTTCATTTGGTGAGTCAAATATGTCATAGGAGTTGGTTGACACAAGTGTTAGACCGGCAACACCTTCATCTTGAGTATCTTCGGAGTCGGAGTGATAACTTCTCTCGGAGTGGCTGTCGGAGTCGGAGCCGGATACCCATTCACCAACATGAGCTTGATGTCTTCGTTTTGTGTAGCTCCTTGATGATTTTTCCTTCCTTTCCGAATCCTTGCTTCTCCATGAGTATCTTCGTTCATAATGATCATCTCTACTCCTTCTCTCTCTTGGTGGTGATTCTTTGCTTCTTCTTTTTGGAGAATCTTCTCTTCTCTTGTAGGGAGCCGTACACTCATTGGAATAGTGTCCGGGTCTTCCACAGCTGTAGCAGTTTCGCACTCGACTAGAAGATCTTTTTTCATTGTAGGACCTTGACTTGAAGCTTCTATCTTTGCTTCTACTCTTGTAGAACTTGTTGAAGTTCTTCACCATTAACCTCAATTCTTCATTGAAGTCTTGTTTCTCACTTGATGATGTGGGGGCTTCACATGAGGCTTTATAGGCACCACTTGACTTGTTGTGAAGTTCCTCTTTATCCTTAAGTGACATCTCATGAGCAACAATTCTTCCAATCACCTCCGTTGGCTTGAGATCTTTGTAATTGGGCATCATTTGGATCAATGTGCACACGGTATCATATTTTCCATCCAAGGCTCTTAGAATCTTCTTGATGATGAATCTATCGGTCATCTCTTCACTTCCTAAGCCGGCAGTCTCATTTGTGATGAGAGCAAGCCTACAGTACATTTCAGCGACACCTTCACCATCCTTCATTTTGAACTTGTCAAGTTGACTTTAAAGCACATCCAACTTGGATTCCTTGACGGAGTCGGTACCTTCGTGCATATCAATCAAAGTGTCCCAAATTTCCTTTGCATTCTCAAGACGGCTGATTTTGTTGAATTCTTCGGGGCACAATCCGTTGAAGAGAATATCACAAGCTTGAGCATTGTATTGCAACATCTTCAACTCTTCTGCGGTAGCTTCACGGTTTGGTTCTTTCCCATCAAAGAAGTCACCTTGCAAACCAACACACACAATAGCCCAAACGGCGGGGTTATGTCCAAGAATATGCATTTTCATTTTATCCTTCCAACTAGCAAAATTAGTACCATCAAAGTAAGGACCTCTACGGTGATAATATCCCTCGCTATATGCCACACTCTCCTAGGTTGTGAAACCAAGGCTATGACCACCAAAAGCTATGGAGATCAAAGCAAATGGAGACCAAAGCTCTGATACCACTTGTAGGATCAAAAGTATGTCTAGAGGGGGGGTGATTAGACTACTTGACCAAATAAAAGCTTAACCTTTTCCCAATTTTAGTTCTTGGCAGATTTTAGCTATTGTGGGACAAGTCAAGCAATCATCACACAATTCAAGCAAGCATGCAAAGAGTATATTGGCAGCGGAAAGTAAAGCATGCAACTTGCAAGAATGTAAAGGGAAGGGTTTGGAGAATTCAAACGCAATTGGAGACACGGATGTTTTTCCCGTGGTTCGGATAGGTGGTGCTATCCTACATCCACGTTGATGGAGACTTCAACCCACAAAGGGTAACGGTTGCGAGAGTCCACGGAGGGCTCCACCCACAAAGGGTAACGGTTACGCGAGTCCACACAGGGCTCCACCCACGAAGGGTCCACGAAGAAGCAACCACCCACAAAGGGTCCACGAAGAAGCAACCTTGTCTATCCCACCATGGCCATCGCCCACACAGGACTTGCCTCACTAGCGGTAGATCTTCACGAAGTAGGCGATCTCCTTGCCCTTACAAACTCCTTGGTTCAACTCCACAATCTTGTCGAAGGCTCCCAAGTAACACCTAGCCAATCTAGGAGACACCACTCTCCAAGAAGTAACAAATGGTGTGTAGGTAATGAACTCCTTGCTCTTGTGCTTCAAATGATAGTCTCCCCAACACTCAACTCTCTCTTATAGGATTTGGATTTCGTGGAAAGAAGATTTGAGTGGAAAGCAACTTGGGGAAGGCTAGAGATCAAGATTCATATGGTAGGAATGGAATATCTTGGTCTCAACACATGAGTAGGTGGTTCTCTCTCAGAACATATGAATTGGAATTGTGTATGTGTTCTGATGGCTCTCTCTTCGAATGAAGAGGAGGTGGAGGGGTATATATAGCCTCCACAAAAAATCCAACCGTTACACATAGTTTTCCAATCTCAGTGGGACCGAATCAATAAACTCGGTCGGACCGAAAATGTAAACCTAGTGACCGTTAGAGATTTTTGGTGGGACTGACATGCAACTCGGTAGGACCGATATGGTTAGGGTTTGGGCATAACGTAATCTTGGTGAGACCGATTACACAAACTCGGTGAGACCGAATTTGGTAATCAGCTAACCAGAGAGTTGGTCAGGCAAACTCGGTGGGACCGATTTGCTCTTTCGGTGAGACCGAAAAGTTACAAAAAGGAAACACTGAATTTACATTGTAATCTCGGTGGGACCGATTCGCTCTTTCGGTGAGACCAAAAAGTTACGAAAGGGAAACAGAGAGTTTGCAATCCCATCTCGGTGAGACCGAGATCCCTATCGGTAGAACCGAATTGCTAGGGTTTGGCAGTGGCTTATGACAAGTGAAACTCGGTGGCGCCGGATAGAAAGAATCGGTAGGACCGAGTTTGGCTTAGGGTTTAGGTCAAATGTGGATATGGGAAAGTAGTTGAGGGTTTTGGAGCATATCACTAAGCACATGAAGCAAGAGGCTCATTAAGCAACACCTCATCCCTCCTTGATAGTATTGGCTTTTCCTAAAGACTCAATGTGATCTTGGATCACTAAAATATGAAAAGAAGAGTCTTGAGCTTTTGAGCTTGAGCCAATCCTTTGTCCTTAGCATTTTGAGGGTTCCACTTTCACATCCATGCCATGCCAATCATTGAGCTTTCCTGAAATAATCATCTTGGAATAGCATTAGCTCAATGAGCTATATGTTGTTATGAATTACCAAAACCACCTAGGGATAGTTGCACTTTCACAAGTCCATCTTCAACACTGAAGACAATGACTCCGTCACCGACACCGATGCAAATGACAAGGACTACTCCGCTCCTACCTACTACTTTATGGCACGCGGTGCCAAGGTAAACACACGCACTACTCACTATCAAACTTCCAGTGAAGATGACTCTGATTGTGGTTCCAAACCCAGCTACAAAACACTTGCTAAAATTGCAACTGAACAACAGAAAACTATGGAACATATTCAAAAGCTGTTAGACAAAAGCGATGACCTGTTAGACGCTGAAATGACTCGATCTCAGTCCTTAATTGAAGACATAAAAAATCTTCACGTTAAGTATGAGGAACTTTAAAGTCGTCATGAAATGCTCTCAACAACTCATAAAAAGCTTTCCTATGATTATCTTCAAAGAAAGCAAGATCTTGAGAAATTGAGAGCGGCTCATGAAGATCTTCAAAAGGAAAACGAGTCACTTCGCGCCAAACAGATCAATATCGCTCAGGAAGGATTTGAACCACCATGTCTTAAATGTATTGAGCGTGACAACGCTACTTCTGTTGCTGGTTGTTCTACTGCTGCTACCATTGCAATATCTTCAACTGCTGATGTGCCAACTAACCCCTCTACTGAGGATGCCACTGCTATTGCTGATGAGAATGCTAGGTTGAAGACATTGCTTGAAACAGGGATGTTCAAAAGTCTCAAAGGGCATCAGACACTATGTGATGTCCTCAAAAAGCAGATCCTGAACCGAAACCCTAGGAAAGAGGGTGTTGGGTTCGAAAGGAAAATGAATGTTGATGGCTCTTACTGGAAACCTGAGCAGTACCCCAAAACCACATGGGTTGCTGCAAAGGGACCTTTAGTGGATCCATCCACCCTATCTGGCTTCACTTGTGCTAATCCCATTGTTATTGATGAATCCTTTGATGCAAACTATAAACTGTTTAAGAATCAGAATGGTGAAGTGTTTGCCAGGTATATTGGTACTAACTGCAGGAATGGGCCACCTATGAAGAAGGTCTGGGTGCCAAAAAGGTGTTTGGAGAATCTTCCTGTGAATGTCGTCATGACACCACAAGTGAAGAAGACAAACCCCAGACCACAGGCTTCATACGGCCCAAAGGCTTCATATAGACAGAGGACTCACCTGAGTCGCACTAATGCAAATGTTTTGTAGGGAAGCCATACTCAGGCCTATGAATATGAGCGCGGCTCATCAAACCTCCATGTTCATAAGACCAAGAACTATTCTGCTTATTCTTATGAGTACTATTGTCCACCTGCAAGACTTTTTGCTAGGGCTCCAAAGCCAAAGTTCTCAGATGCTGCACTTAGACTCATTGCTTCGAAGCCACCCTTGAAGATGTGGGTGGCTAAGAAAGCTTAACTCTGTTTTGCAGGGAAAGGTCTCCAGCCGAAAACCAAAATCGTCTGACGCTATTGCTGGGGACCTTAAACATCTTGTAGGGCGCAAGATCAAATGCCCAAATTGTCTTATTATGTACTTTGTTCCTGAGTCGCTTGCTACTTGCCCTATCAGTCCTAATATTGATCAAAGCTTTCATAATCCACTGTCTCGTCAAATGTTTTTGCTTCACAATTCTCTTCGTGAAGCCTATCCCCCTAACTGCACTGTAGGGTACGACACCAGCTGCTTCAGAATGGATTATTGATAGTGGGTGTACCAATCACATGACTGGCAAGTGAAGCCTTCTTATGGACTCAACCTTACGTCCATCTGACAAAAGTCACATCACATTTGCTGACACTCGTAAAAGTAAGGTATTGGGTCTAGGTAGAGTTGCAATAT
Organism: Triticum aestivum; assembly: GCF_018294505.1. NCBI lineage: Eukaryota > Viridiplantae > Streptophyta > Magnoliopsida > Poales > Poaceae > Triticum > Triticum aestivum. The sequence goes on along the minus strand of NC_057809.1, from coordinate 224,167,845 downwards.
CAAAGGATCAACACATGGATAAAGTCATGCTTGTTGAATCCCTTGGTTTCAACTTAATGTCTGTCTCAATGCTTTGCGATTTAAACATGATTGTGATGTTTGGAAAATATCGTTGCCTTGTTCTAATGGAATCTGACAAGTCTCTAGTGTTTGAAGGGTATCGGAAAGATGATTTGTACATGGTAGATTTCTCAGCAGGACCACATCTTGTCGTATGTCTTCTAGCAAAAGCTTCAGAATGCTGGCTCTGGCATCAGAGGCAAGGGCATGCTGGCATGAGGAACTTGCACACTCTTGCAAGAAAGAAGCATGTCATAGGCATCGAGGGCGTCAAGTTCAAGAAGGATCACTTATGCGGTGCCTGTGAAGCAGGAAAGATGACGAGGGCCAAGCATCCCTCGAAGACAATCATGACAACGACTCAACCCTTCGAACTGCTCCACATGGATCTTTTCGGTCCCACTCATTACTCAACTCTTACTACTACTGCTTGTCTCTATGGCTTTGTCATTGTTGATGATTATTCAAGATATACTTGGGTGCATATAATCCTCTACAAGAAGAAGAAGAAGAAGAAGAAGAAGAAGAAGAAGAAGAAGAAGAAGAAGAAGAAGAAGCCAGCTGTGGCCGAACCCGAAGGAACAAGGCAGGAAGCACATCCCATTGTCTTCCCAGCCAGTATGACAGGCTCGAAGCCTAAGGTCCCCACAGTGGCTTCAGAATTAAAGAAGACAAGGGCTGCCGAGGCTGAAGCCAGAAAGAGGAAACATCCTAAATCTTCTGATGTCGCTCCCTCCAAGAAGAAGCGCAAAACCAAGAAAGATCGGGCTGCTCCCACATAGCCCCTTATTGTTGAGCCCATCTCGGTTGCTTGTCCTGCCTCTTCGCTTCATGAACGACGGATGGTAATTCATGAGCCTGCTTCCACAGAGGCTCCTGAAGCTGAAGACATTCCAGCAGTTGACCCCACCGCTACTGAAGACATTGGTCACCATAACAATGTTGAAGATGATGAAGTCCTTCCTCAGATCGAGCACCAATTGGTATCATCTCCTGTGCTTACGCACAGCGAACTCATCAGCGTTGGTCGTCCTCTGACGCCAACTGCTCAGGATGCATCATGGACTGATCACCCACAGAGACAAGACACTCCAGGCTCTCCCCAACCACAAGCTACCCCAACAATGCAAGATGATGATGACTTTGTGGCCCAGCACACTCCATCTCCACAAGCGTCGCCCGCATTACGCAGGCTTCGCAAAGGACCAAGGACCCAAGTCACTCCCACAAAACACGTGTCTGAATCCGAAGCCAAAATGGCTGAAGATGTTCCGGCTGCATCAGCCGATGAAGCAAAAGATGAAGAATAATGTAACGCCCTCGATGCGGCTCTATCTCCCACGTGTCGAAGCACGACTTAGAGGCATAACCACATTGAAAGCAATGTCGCAAGTGAGGTAATCTTCATAAACCCATGTAATATATAAAGGACAGAGATACATAGTTGGCTTACAATCGCCACTTCACACAATTACATGAATAAAGCATTACATGAATAAAGGAATAGACCTCCTCCCGAGACATTCCGATCAGACTCGGTATCCCGGTACAACAAGACATCCTCGACAATGGTAAAACAAGACCAGCAAGACCGCCCGATGCGCCGACATCTTTATAGGAGCTGCACATATCTCGTTCTCAGGGCAACACCGGATGAACACTACGTACAGCTAAAACCAGCCCTCAAGTTTCCCCGAGGTGGCGCCGGAAGTGGCTCTAGTTTGGACCAACACTTAGACAAGCACTGGCCCAGGGGGTTAAAATAAAGATGACCCTTGGGATGCGCAACTCCCAAGGGAAAAAGGCTAGGTGGCGAATGGTAAAACCAAGGTTGGGCCTTGCTGGAGGAGTTTTATTCAAAGCAAACTGTCAAGGGGTTCCCATTATAACCCAACCGCGCGAGGAACGCAAAATTCGGGAACATAACACCGCTATGACGGAAACTAGGGCGGCAAGAGTGGAACAAAACACCAGGCATAAGGCCGATCCTTCCACTCTTTACCAAGTATATAGATGAATTAATTAAATAAGATATATAGTAATATCCCAACAAGTAAACATGTTCCAACAAGGAACAACATCTCCATGTTCCAACAAGGAACAAACTTCAATCTTCACCTGCAACTAACAACGCTATAAGAGGGGTTGAGCAAAGTGGTAACATAGCCAAACAACGGTTTGCTAGGACAAGGTGGGTTAGAGGCTTGGTTCAACAATATAGGAGGCATGATAAGCAAGTGGTAGGTATCGCAGCATAGGCATAGCAAAAGAGCGAGCAACTAGCAAGCAAAGATAGAAATGATTTCGAGGGTATGGTCATCTTGCCTGAAATCCCGCAAGGAAGAAGAACGAGTCCATGAAGAAGACAAACAGACGTAGTCGAACAGTTCCACACAAATGCGACGTTAACGGAACCAACCCGAAGAAGCAACACCGGAAAGAAGCACACAACATAGTAAATAAACAACACATGGACATGGCACGATGTGCAAACAAGTATGATGCATGTCCGGTTTAAAGATACATGGCATGGCATGGCAAAGTGCACAAACAATCCTACAGATTAAGTGGAGCTCAATATGCAACTCCGTTGCATATTGACGAAACACCACATTCAAGTATTTAGTTCTCTCCTGGTTAGGTACTCAACAATATTAAAGGTTGTTTAAACATGGCAAGAGGTGATACATAACAAAACTATACCATCTAAACAATTTAAATGGGGCCGGATATAACAAACAACAAATCCGGTAAATCCCCATATGCATTTATCAATTTGGTGCAACAACAATTTTAAACATTTAAATGTTATTATCATGATGCGAATGACATGAGGAAGTTTTATGCAATTTTTATTAAGAGTTGACATGAGCATATTATGAAGCATTTGTAACCGTGGAGGAAATGAAAGGGGTGCCACGACAATGAATACGAAAATGATGCCATGGCAACATATCGGTTATCCGGTAGCCCACGGGGATACCAGTGCAAAAGGAAGTGACGGGAGCGTGCAAAAGATGGTGGGCTGATCCCAGTAACCGGGTTCCCACATGTCGGTGGCAAGGCAAAAGAGGGGCAACGTGCACCGATAGTTAAGACTCGAGGCAAAACAAGGGTGCATCTCATACAACATGCATGCGTTCGTTCACGAGCGTCGTCTCGGGGTTATACCTTCGAAGCGTGCGAACGGGACGATTCCCATTCGGTGCAAAGTAGAGGAAGTAGTTGTTCTCGTTTCATAGTTGTACACACTCCGTAGGTGTTCGGGGTCACACCGAGGAACTTGTCGTCCGCGGGTTCTTTGAGGGTCGACGGTAGTGGAACTTCACGGATCCGTGGCCTCCGGGCGTAATGGTACTTGGCGAATCCTGAAACGTTCTTGATGATCCAAACTGGCACAAGTGAGAAGCACGTCCACGGATTCTTCCGACTTGGGCTCCGGGTACAGGGTTTGACGAGCCCCGGTAGACGATGGAGAAGGTCAACGAGTGGCGGCGCTGGGTGCTTGTATGTAGGGAGGCGGAGCGAAGCAGAGCAGCAGCGGCAAGGCAAAACAGGCCATGGTGATGGGGAGATGATGCAGAGGAGAGGAGGCACGGCGGACTTGGAGCAGAGGAAGGGGTCCGGCGAGTCCCGAGGGCGCAAGCGGGACTTGGCGGCGAGGCTTCGTCAGCAGGGAGGCGCAGGCGCTGGTCGTGGTCGCCGTCAGCGACCGGACATGGCGGCGGGGCTTGCCGTGGCGCACTGGTGGCCGGGGCCAGTTGGCAGGAGGCGGAGCGTCGACGTGGTGCTGGAGCTTGACGGCGGAGGGAGGTGGGTGGCGCCCTGGCTTTGGTAGCCGCCGAGTGGTGAGGTCGAGGGATGGGGATCGGGCTGCGGGTCTCCTCCTCCGGTGCGATGCGAGGAGAGCGAGAGGAGGGAGAGATGGAAGATGGGGAACGAGGAGATGGGTCTAGCGGCGGAGGGAGAGGGATTCGTGAGAGATCGGGCCAGGGGATCGAGTGGGAGGCCTCACCTGGCGTTAGGGTTAGGATTAGATGGGCCTTGGCCCAAGGTGGGTAAGCCTGACTGTGGTTGGGCCTAGGAGGTCGACCAGCGTGGGGAGGGAAGTGGCCGGAGGCCTGCTGGGATGCTCCTCTCTCCTCCCTTCTCTTATTTCCTTTAGCAGAAAACAATTAAAGAGAAAGAAAAAGAAAAAGGGGGTTAGGGGAAGAAGTTGGACACGCAGATAATTTTCCCGAACTCACAAAAATGAGTTTGACCCAAGAAAAAATAGAAACGACAAGAACGAAAGATAAAAATTCAAACTCATTTGAATTTACTTCGAAAGGGTTTGAACTGGGACTTGGTAAAAGGTAGGTCCAAAAATGTTCGGATTTTTGGTGGAGCTCCGGAAAATGACGAAAGAATTTACGGACTAAGTTCGAGGCCAAGGGTTGTGATAACAAAGCCATTAGGAATTGCAAGTGTGTTATAGTGAATTTAAAATTAAAGAAATATTGAATATATATCTACCTACTATCGGGAGGATATGTTTTAAAGAGAATCACCATGTGAATTCCATCGATTTAAATGGACCGAAAATCCATGCAATTTATTTAGTTGAGTTGCAAAAGATTTATGAGATGATGGCATGATGACATGATGCAATGCCAAAAAAAAGGGGAGGCACAAATGAAACACATGGCGAAACCCGGAATATATGGAGGTCTTCTCGAGCATCGGTCTCGGGGCGTTACAACACTCCACCACTACGAGAGGATCTCGTCCCGAGATCTAGAATGGCACCGGAGGGACAAACGGAAGAGAAAGAGAAGAGGTAAAACTAAGTTGCTTCTTTGACAAACGAGTGAAACCAAATAACCTTGAGAGGTTGAACAAATTCAAGAAAAGAATACAACGAAGGTGAACAAAGTCGAAAACACTCCGTTAGCAAGGAGGGACAAAGAACATTGCGAAAAACCTCAAGGTTGAAGGGCAAGATATATATTGAAAGCACTCCTGTTAAGAAGTTATGCAAGGCTTGATACGGTGAAAAGAACTTGAGCAGAGGACACGACACTCCGGTTAAATGGATAGGCATGAAAAAAAAGCATGATCTTTGACAAAAAGAGATGATTGATTAAAAAGAGCAACAACACAATGCCTCCGGAACGAAAGAATAGAATATAGATAATTGAAATAAAAGAATGGAGAAGAAAATGCCAACTTCTGCCACAAAAGAACTTGAAAAGGTATCCTTACGAGTAGGGTCGAACGGAGTTGATGGAAACACAACAACGAAAAGATAAGCTTGATATAGTCTTATGGAATACAGCTCAAAATATGAGGTGACAACCTGCCACTCATGGGAAAAGAATTGGATTGATAAGAACAAGGAGACGAGAAAAATATTTCCACCGGGAGGGTAAAGAAGATCTTGGGTCGTTTATAAGCACCATGGATAGCAACAAACCTTAGGAAAGGCTTTAGGTGAAGTACAACCCCAAGATAACTCCAAAGAAGAGATTGATGGATTTAAAATACCTCATCCTTGACCACATGTGAATCATGAGACATGAACTCAAATTATCAAGAATGACATAATACCACCTCGAATGATACGGTTGAAAGAATTGCACTCCGGATAGCAAGATGATGAAAGCTTGAGTTTCTTAGCAAAGATTGTCGATGAACACTTCGAGAAGGAATTAAATCCTTGATGAATCCATCATGTAGAACCTTCATGAAGAACTCCGTTAAACAAAAGAATGATCAAATGGAAAGAAAGGGTAGTTGAAAACACAAGGTGGAGCCTTGTAAAGATTTAGATAGATCTCCGTGATTACATAGTTGAAAGAGGTTGGAACCCTGGGAAAAAGATAAAATGAAACAAATGAAACCGAGAATTTGAAGGGCCTCTAGAATAAAGAATTAATCATTAGGATGAAACAAGAATAAGAATTATGTTATGCGTATCCTTCAACAATTTAATTGCTGACAAGCAACGGATTTGGCATACTACTTATCCTCGTATCAAGGATTAAGAGAGATATAACGTAAACTTGAGAAGGTCTTCAACGATCCACCGGTAGAATTGACAACGAATAAATTGATATGATGAAGAAGGAAGAGAACTCTTGAGCAAAACACCGCAAGAATTGAAAAGAACGATTAAAACATGAAGAAACACCGGGAAGGATTAGCAATTAAACGAAGATGCTTGAGACAAACTAGATACATGAGAACGAAGAGATCAAGAACTGTTAGAGGATATTTGATTGGTGCACCGGCAAGATAGGAGAATGATAACTGACAGCTGAGAATGAATAAACCTGAATTGATGGACTCCGGATAACAAAACTGAGAAGACTCTTGAATTACTCCGGATAGGTGAAAAGAATTCCCACAATCAAAAACAATTATGAGAGGATGGCAGAGAATGGAGCAAGATTTAAAAGAAACTCTTCTTCGGTCTTCAACTGCAGAGAATGACGATGATAAGACCACCATGGATTGTTGAGATACTCCGGGATGAAGACTAGAAAGGTTGAACCACAATGAAAAGAATTTGAAAGATCTTGGAGAAATACATTTAACTGATGATAATTCATTCTTACGTCAAACTTTGAAAAGAATTTTTACGGATATCTCTGGGAGAATTAGAAGAGTCAGGTAAGATCCTGGGAAAAGACTTGTGGGTTAGGGCCCACTCAAAAGAAACACCGTAGAACGATTTCAAGAGAGAGATTGCACCGGTTGAATTAAAGACTTGAATAAGATAACAGCCTCGAGATATCTTGAGCACTCCGGAACAATTGAATAGCAAACGGGGAATGATTATGAGGTGCACCGGCATGAGAAGGCATTTGAAATAAGGAAATGAATATGGCACACCGAAAGCTTGAATTGGATCCACCGGAAAAGGAAAGAATGGAGAATGATGAACTAGAAACTTCGTTAGTATCTTCATGAGAATCACCGGATAAGAACATGAAGGGAGAAGAATGGAGAGACTACCATAATAAAATGGATATTTGATAAAGAAATCCGAGTCCTCGAAGAAAAAGGATGGGTGGGTGGGAAAACACCGTTGAGAATGAAATGAACATCGTTGAGAAGAAATGATAATTGATATTGCTGATGTTGAAATGATCGGATCCACTTGAAAAGAAACACGCCGGTGAAAAGGATTAACAAGACAATCTTGATGATCAAGAAGGATTGGTATCCACATCGGAGTATGAGAACACCATTTGGGGAAGGTATGGAATCAACACTTGACATGAAGCAACTCGAATACCACAACTCAAAACAAAACAAGGATTGGCTTGCGGAATAAGCCAGAACAAACATATGATAGAGATTTCGTCTGAAGTTTTCGTGGTGGGGCCTACACGGGCTCAATCGTACAGCACCATCATGTACAAGGCAGTGCACATGACATACGAAGCGTCCCTGAGTCGGCATAGCCAAGGACTCTTTAAGACACAACGAGACCACTATAAAATCGACCGTGAATAGGCGGACCACTAGACGTCGAACCCCAATTTCATATCATACATCTGTCGGAAAGATATCCTAAGAGCTACTTGAATTCCCACCTATGAAACTCCCGAACCTTTCCGGTTATGCAATCAGGTGTTGGGGATACAGGGGAAGAATAATATCTCACCCAAACTAGCAAATCCTACATCCAGTTGTATCCATCCTTCAACACATAACCAAGAAACCTTCGGAAATCATCTACCTCCACCTTCAAAAAGCATCCGTTATACAAGTTATGGCGATACTCCCGAACCCCCGCCCCAGTACTGGGTGGCGTCGAGGTTATCTCACCAACGAACTGCATAAAAGAGATTTTCGATGTCGGCGTACTAAACTCAGGTATTCCAGAACTGCAACGATAAAATTATGACGACAACACCTCGGAGCTCAACTCCCCGGGACACTTCCACAAAACCCCTAACAGGAGGCACCAAGACAATGTTCTCATCACAAAACCATCGGAACGATTCCAAGATACCCGCGTGATCCTAAAAAAATTAGTGAAATTTGAGAAGAGAAGAGTCAAAATTCTACGTCAGGATGCCTTACCAGGGCGATGAGGAGACTGGGAAGTAAAAAGAATTCCTAACTCTCCGATATATAATTCCTAAATGACTCAAAACATTTTTCTAGACACAACTCGGCCGCTAAAAACGATCAAGCAATGGGGATCCTAAGGTCGGGGAAGGGCTCTGATTACCAACTTGTAACGCCCTCGATGCGGCTATATCTCCCACGTGTCAAAGCACGACTTAGAGGCATAACCGCATTCAAAGCAATGTCGCAAGTGAGGTAATCTTCACACAACCCATGTAATATATCAAGGACAGAGATACATAGTTGTCTTACAATCGCCACTTCACACAATTACATGAATAAAGCATTACATCATCCAGATACAATCAAGGTCCGACCACGGAACCAAAATAAAAGAAGAACCCCAAATGCGACACGGTCCCCGATCGACCCCAACTGGGCTCCACTACTGATCAACTAGAACGAAATCAACATAAAGGACAAGATCTTCACCGAGCTCCTCTTGAGCTTGGTTGCGTCATCTGCACGGACTCATCGGCACCTGCAAGCTGGTTTTGGAAGTATCTGTGAGTCACGGGGACTCAGCAATATCGCACCCTCGCGATCAAGACTATTTAAGCTTATGGGTAAGGTAAAAGGTATGAGGTGGAGCTGCAGCAAGCGACTAGCATATATGGTGGTTAACATATTCGCAAATGAGAGCGAGAAGAGAAGGCAAAGAACGGTCGAGAAACTATGATCAAGAAGTGATCCTAGAACAACCTACGTCAAGCATAACTCCAACACCGTGTTCACTTCCCGGACTCCGCCGGAAAGAGACCATCACGGTTACACACGCTGTTGATATATTTTAATTAAGGTCAACTTCAGGTTTTCTACAACCGGACATTAACAAATTCCCATCTGCCCATAACCGCGGGCACGGCTTTCGAAAGTTCAAATCCCTGCAGGGGTGTCCCAACTTAGCCCATGACAAGCTCTCACGGTCAACAAAGGAATAGACCTCCTCCCGAGACATTCCGATCAGACTCGGTATCCCGGTTACAAGACATCCTCGACAATGGTAAAACAAGTCCAGCAAGACCGCCCGATGCGCCGACATCCTGATAGGAGCTGCACATATCTCGTTCTCAGGGCAACACCGGATGAACACTACGTACAACTAAAACCAGCCCTCAAGTTTCCCCGAGGTGGTGCCGCAAGTGGCTCTAGTTTGGACCAACACTTAGACAAGCACTGGCCCGGGGGGGGGGTTAAAATAAAGATGACCCTCGGGATGCGCGACTCCCAAGGGAAAAAGGCTAGGTGGTGAATGGTAAAACCAAGGTTGGGCCCTTGCTGGAGGAGTTTTATTCAAAGCGAACTGTCAAGGGGTTCCCATTATAACCCAACCGCGTGAGGAACGCAAAATCCGGGAACATAACACCGATATGACGGAAACTAGGGCGGCAAGAGTGGAACAAAACACCAGGCATAAGGCTGAGCCTTCCACCCTTTACCAAGTATATAGATGCATTAATTAAATAAGATATATAGTGATATCCCAACAAGTAACATTCCAACAAGAACATCTCCATGTTCCAACAAGGAACAAACTTCAATCTTCACCTGCAACTAACAACGCTATAAGAGGGGCTGAGCAAAGCGGTAACATAGCCAAACAATGGTTTGCTAGGACAAGGTGGGTTAGAGGCTTGGTTCAACAATATAGGAGGCATGATAAGCAAGTGGTAGGTATCGCAGCATAGGCATAGCAAAAGAGCGAGCAACTAGCAAGCAAAGATAGAAGTGATTTCGAGGGTATGGTCATCTTGCCTGAAATCCCGCAAGGAAGAAGAACGAGTCCATGAAGAAGACAAACGGACGTAGTCGAACGGTTCCTCACAAACGCGACGTTAACGGAACCAACCCGAAGAAGCAACACCAGAAAGAAGCACACAACATAGTAAATAAACAACACATGGACATGGCACGATGTGCAAACTTGTATAATGCATGTTCGGTTTAAAGATGCATGGCATGGCATGGCAAAGTGCACAAACAATCCTACAGATTAAGTGGAGCTCAATATGCAACTCCGTTGCATATTGACGAAACACCACATTCAAGTATTTAGTTCTCTCCCGGTTAGGTACTCAACAATATTAAAGGTTGTTTAAACATGGCAAGAGGTGATACATAATGAAACTATACCATCTAAACAATTTAAATGGGGCCGGATATAACAAACAACAAATCCGGTAAATCCCCATATGCATTTATCAATTTGGTGCAATAACAATTTTAAACATTTAAATGTTATTATCATGATGCGAATGACATGAGGAAGTTTTATGCAATTTTTATTAAGAGTTGACATGAGCATGTTATGAAGCATTTGTCACCGTGGCGGAAATGAAAGGGGTGCCACGACAACGAATACGAAAATGATGCCATGGCAACATATCGGTTATCCGGTAGCCCACGGGGATACCAGTGCAAAAGGAAGTGACGGGAGCGTGCAAAAGATGGTGGGCTGATCCCAGTAACCGGGTTCCCACATGTCGGTGGCAAGGCAAAAGAGGAGCAACGTGCACCGATAGTTAAGACTCGAGGCAAAACAAGGGTGCATATCATACAACATGCATGCGTTCGTTCACGAGCGTCGTCTCGGGGTTATATCTTCGAAGCATGCAAACGGGATGATTCCCGTTCGGTGCAAAGTAGAGGAAGTAGTTGTTCTCGTTTCGTAGTTGTACACACTTCGTAGGTGTTCGGGGTCACACCGAGGAACTTGTCGTCCGCGGGTTCTTCGAGGGTCGACGGTAGTGGAACTTCACGGATCCGTGGCCTCCGGGCATAATGGTACTTGGCGAATCCCGAAACGTTCTTGATGATCCAAACTGGCACAAGTGAGAAGCACGTCCACGGATTCTTCCGACTTGGGCTCCGGGTACAGGGTTTGACGAGCCCCAGTAGATGATGGAGAAGGTCAACAACGTAGCATCAACAGCCAACGAGGCCACGAACATGACTTGGGGCTCCCCGAACTCATGAAAACGGCTGGCAGGAGGCGGATGCTAGTGAATTCAGGGCCACGCCAAGGTCGAAGGTGGCCGGGCGAGCTCGACGGAGTTCGTCCGCGGTCGGACGAAGCAGCAGCAGGGCACGGTAGCAAGCGCGAAGCTGCAGCAGTGCAGGTCAGGCGGCACGCAAGAAGAGCAGTGGCAGCAGGGCGCAATGGTGGTGGTCGAACGAGGCAGGGGCTGTCCATGACTGGAGCAGAGGAGGTCGACGAGTGGCGGCGCTGGATGCTTGTATGCAGGGAGGTGGAGCGAAGCAGAGCAGTAGCGGCGAGGCGAAACAGGCCATGGTGATGGGGAGACGATGCAGAGGAGAGGAGGCACGGCGGACTTGGAGTAGAGGAAGGGGTCCGGCGAGTCCCGAGGGCGCAGGCGGGACTTGGCGGCGAGGCTTCGGCAGCAGGGAGGCGCAGGCGCTGGTCGTGGTCGCCGTCAGCGACCGGACATGGCGGCGGGGCTTGCCGTGGCGCACTGGTGGCCGGGGCCAGTCGGCAGGAGGCGGAGCGTCGACGTGGTGCTGGAGCTTGACAGCGGAGGGAGGTGGGTGGCGCCCTGGCTTTGGTCGCTGCCGAGTGGTGAGGTCGAGGGATGGGGATCGGGCTGCGGGTCTCCTCCTCTGGTGTGATGCGAGGAGAGCGAGAGGAGGGAGAGATGGAAGATGGGGAACGAGGAGATGGGTCTGGCGGCGGAGGGAGAGGGATTCGTGAGAGATCGGGCCAGGGGAACGAGTGGGAGGCCTCACCTGGCGTTAGGGTTAGGATTAGATGGGCCTTGGCCCAAGGTGGGTAAGCCTGACTGTGGCTGGTCCTAGGAGGTCGACCAGCATGGGGAGGGAAGTGGCCAGAGGGCTGCTGGGCTGCTCCTCTCTCCTCCCTTCTCTTATTTCCTTTAGCAGAAAACAATTAAAGAGAAAGAAAAAGAAAAAGGGGGTTAGGGGAAGAAGTTGGACACGCGGATAATTTTCCCGGACTCACAAAAATGAGTTTGACCCAAGAAAAAATAGAAACGGCAAGATTGAAAGATACAAATTCAAACTCATTTGAATTTACTTCGAAAGGGTTTGAACTGGGACTTGGTAAAAGGAAGGTCCAAAAATGTTCGGATTTTTGGTGGAGCTCCGGAAAATGACGAAAGAATTTACGGACTAAGTTCGAGGCCAAGGGTTGTGATAACAAAGCCATTAGGAATTGCAAGTGTGTTATAGTGAATTTAAAATTAAAGAAACATTGAATATATATCTCCCTACTATCGGGAGGATATGTTTTAAAGAGAATAACCATGTGAATTCCCTCGATTTAAATGGACCAAAAATCCATGCAATTTATTTAGTTGAGTTGCAAAAGATTTATGAGATGATGGCATGATGACATGATGCAATGCCAAAAAAAAAGGGGGGAGGCACAAATGAAACACACGGTGAAACCCGGAATATATGGAGGTCTTCTCGAGCATCAGTCTCGGGGCGTTACAAAGAAGCCCCAAGAGTTTCAAGAGTTGCTACACCCATCTCACCAAGATGTTGTTCTCGAGGAGAACGTGACCGATCCTCCAGCTTCTGAAGTGGAGGTCAACAACTCTGAGGCGGCCACCAATATCACCGCTGCCGCCAATGACATTGTCATGGCTGAAGCCAGTACGGCGCCAGAAGCCAATGTGGCACCAGAAGTCAATGCGGCACCTGAAGTCCAAGCACCTGAAGCATATGTGGCCCCTGAAGCCCATGAAGACAATGCCAATGCCCCGGTTCCCCCTCCAAGACCTCACACAATGGAGCTGGCATTTGATCATGGTCAGCCAGTTATGGTTCGATGGCCCATTCTGACTCCTTCGCCTGCTGCTGGTCCACAATTTGAGTACCACGTTGAGCACAGGCCTCAAGTCCAAAAGACCAAGCCAAGACTTCCACGATTCCCAGGCACTGCCACTTCACCTGGGGTCTTCAATGCGAATGGCTTTGTGGCACATAATACCTTCTTCAACAGCTCCAAGAACCCCTATACAAGACCGCGCATTTCCTCAGATCGGTTCTGGAGCTATCAGCAGCGCAGCTACTATTCCTGTGTCCTATACAATCAAGGGTGCATATTTCCACATATGCGCCTCGACTCTGAAGCTATAGCTGGTCTGCCCTGCCTTGAAGAAGCATTGAATTTTTTCAGAGATGCTGGTCTGTTGCAGTTTGTCACTGACAAAGAGCACTGGAACGAATAATTACTGCATCAATTCTAAGCCACTCTTCATATTCGAGGCTACAACAGGGATCCAAAGACTTGGGTCCTTGAGTGGGTGACAGGCAATGTCCATCATGAAGCTAAAGCTCTTGATATCATTGAGCTCACAGGCCTGCACACTCCTGGTGAATACTATGAACCAGGTTGTCAACAACATCAAAATGTCTTGGAAAGCATCTTTCAGAAGCCAGAACCCAACATGAGTCAAATGCTGAGCATGATGAAGCCTCTGCCTCATGACGTTGAATACCCATCTGAGTTCTTTGTTGAAGACCTAGAGTACCTGCCTCGCACCATTTACCACATCATCAGGAAGACTCTATGGCCTGTTAAAGGACACTCATCTGCAGCGAAGCTTGAAGGAGCAATGAAGACTTTGGTTTTCTATATCTTCAATGGCATCAGCTTCAATGCTCAAGACTTCTTCATCAGGCAGTTGGCTGCGTATGGCTCCGACATCTTTGGGTTGTAATTCTATGCTCCATGTGTCATGCGTCTGATCAAGCGTCACTCAGCCTTCAACTATCAGCCGTCTGCGTGCAATCATCTTATATTCTTGCCCGAGGTTGATCTGTCAGTTGAAGCCATTTACCCAGAGCCTGCTAAGGATCCCATTTATCTTCACAATGTGGATCACCAAAGCTTCACCCAGCCCATTGAAGGAATTCCAGCAGTGTCTCGTGTTTATCCCCTTGCTGGAAACACACATGCCCCTCGTGCTCAAACTGATGCCACTGGTAGCACCATTGCGCAAAGGCCTCAAAGACGATCTCGTGTTCTCAATGACCGAGAGCTTCTAGTCGCACTACATCAGAAACATGACAAACATCACGACTGGCTTAAGCGTCAGATGCAAAGCCTCTTGGTGGATGTCAACCGCATTCGCAATCTTGCCACCAAGAATGCCTTTGTCACTCATGAAACCTGTCGGAGGTCGTGGAAGAGTTTGACCCTACTCAGTGCTGAAGCTGGTCTGCATGATGATGGCTTCACCGAACGCTTCAAGTTTGACTCAACTCCTCCCAGAAATGCTCACTTGCGTCGGACTCCCTCACTTGAAGACTCTGAATACTCGTCATCAGCTGCGACCGTAAATGCCAGAGTCATCGATGACCAAGATGATGCAACCTCACCTCCTCCAACTTCAGCGCGTGACGACACTGTACCAAGTTCCTCTGTACCACCGGATCTCAACAACGACCCTGCTGCCTCGCCTGCACCTCATGGGAACGAGTAGGCGCTCTATGTCTTCAAACCTTTTTGGTCCTCACTGAAAAAAGGGGGAGAAGCATATGAGTTGATAGTCTTCAAGCGGGTCCATATGGGTGGTTAGTTTACCTTTTGCTACTTTTGCCAAGCATATGAGTTGATAGTCTTCAAGCGGGTCCATATGGGTGGTTAATTTACCTTTTGCTACTTTTGCCAAGTGCTTACAACTCTCGTTTTCGATACATTTGGTTCTTTGAGTTGTAACACTTAAACTCGATGGTCGTCTGCTACCTATTTTCTATTTTGTGATGCGATGATAAATTCCGCATGTGCGACGATAAATTCCGCACTTAGATCATGTTGCAGACATCCAATTTTTCATTATGCATGTCATTATCTTCGTTACATCATATCTTGCATCATGACTTGTCATCATAAGTTGAAGAGGATCTCCACAAGTACAACCTGCCATGTGCATTTGCATTCCAAAAGCAAATTACTTATATGCACATCTTCAGGGGGAGCTCTTGCAACTTATGAAGACAATACCCTATCCTTTACAATTTCACATACTTTATTCCCCGTTGAAAACTTCAACCAGTTTGTCATTAATCACCAAAAAGGGGGAGATTGTAAGTGCATCTAGTGCCACCCCTAGTTGGTTTTGGAGTATTGACGACAAACCTGGTTGAGGGACTAATGTGTTTGTGAGAATTGCAGGATAATGCAGGTAGAAGTCCCTCATTGATTCGGTTTTCCTACCAGAGATGACCCCTAAAAATGAATGAAGACATTGAAGTCAAAGGTGGTATGTGAAGACATTCACATTGAAGACTATGACAAGAGAAGACATCGCATGAAGACTATGGAGCGCGAAGACTTAGTTATTTCGCCGTTCTTTTTCTTCCTTGTTGAGTCATAGGAACCACCGTACTGTTAAGTGGGGTCCAAGTGAACCAACCAGAATGACTGAACTGATGCTTAACAAAATCCTATGTCTTCGAGTGAAGACTATGAGAGCAAATCTTGTCCAGAGTTGGATAAGTCAGCTTTGCTTGTAGCTCAAGTAAAGTTGCCGTGCGTGTTTGAAATCTGACCGTTGGAACACGTGTCAGTTCCTTAGTGACCCAGGGTCATTTCGGACAAATCAGGTCGGGTTTCCTTGTGGCTATAAATAGGCCACCCCCTACAACCATAAACGGTTGGCTGCTCAGAGTTAGTACACGGCTTTTGTCGTTTGAGAGCAACCCACCTCGAAGCCTTTGAGAGAGAATTCCTTGCGAGGATAAAGCCCTAAACACCCAGAGCCAAAGAGTGTTAGGCATCACTTAAGTTTTCTTGTCTGTGTGATCTGAAGACTTATTACACTTGAGGACTGTGAATCCTCCAGCCGGTTAGGCGTCGCGTTCTGAGCATCCAAGAGTGATTGTGGATCGCCGGTGAACGAAGTCTGTGAAGGTTTGGAAGTCTACCTTGAAGACTTACCAGAGTGATTGGGCGAGGACTGGGTGTCCTTAGCTCAAGGGGAATAAGGTGAAGACGAGGTCTTCTGAGTTGAATCTCAGCCTCCCTAACCAGACGTACAGTTGTCACAGCAACTAGAACTGGTCCAGCAAATCATTGTCTTCAATGAGTCACTGGTTTCATCCTTCCCTTCCCTTTACTTAGTGTTTGTCCTTGTGAAGTCATGGTATGATTGCTTTATCTTTTGTCTTCATTGAGTGACTGCTTGTTCTGATTGGCTTCACAATATCTTCCTACCTGATCTTTACTGCCTAGCTGCTATTAGTCATTGTGCTTTCACTCCATTGAATACTTGACTATGGTTTGCTTAGTGTAGTCTACCTTCCGCTGCATGGTAATAGGTTTATTTCTATCGTTTGTCTTCGAAACTTCCATGTTTTGAAGACTTTCATAAAAATCGTCTATTCACCCCCCTCTAGTCGATCACTAGCACTTTCACCTGGCCTGTGAGCTGGGCCGCCTAGTCCAATGGGGGGTTTGTTGCCCTTTTTTGTATTTGTTTGTTTGTTTTCTGTTTTTATTCCTTTCTTTTATTTATTTCCTTTTCTTTTTTATTTCAATTTAAAATATTTACGCATTCTGTAAAAGTGTGTTTCCTTCACCTTAAATACCTAGGCATTATTAGGCACACTCTGAACATTTTAGTTTTGATGTTTGAAAACTTTTATCGTTTGCCATATTTTGAATTTGATTTTTGAACCGGTTTTTGAACTAAAGCGAGATTAGAAACAGTAACGGAGGTAACGTGGCATCATTAGCATAGGTTCACTGTAGCGTAATTATCCGGGAGTTACAAGTATCTAGTTTCCTTAGTTGTTTATCGAGACGCGCTTTGGCGGACTTAGGAGCCAGGACTTTCGTTGCCTTCCTGCCGCCGATCTCGGGAAGTTGTTGCCATCTCCAGCCTGCGATCTCCCTTTCACCCCACCGATCTCATTAGCCGTCAGTATCCGCAAAGCCCTAATCACCTTGGGGGCTCTCATGGTTTCAGGTTCATACATTTACAAGAGCCTAACAAACTTTTAGGGAAATACCTGTATCGAGTTTTGGGGAAGTTGTCTAGAATGGCCTAAGTTTTGGAGGAAGCTTTAGAAAACCTCCGTGTTGCGATTTATGAGTAGAAATTGTCATGCGCGTACCATCATCGTGATTGGTTTTTGAAAGTGAAGCTAATTCCCGAGTGGTTTTGGTAATTCATAACAACATATACATCATTGAACTAATGCCTAGGAATATTTCAAGGAAGTTCAATTTAGGTATGTCAATGGGATGTGAATGTGGAACCCTCAAAATGCAAAGGACATGATTGGCAAAGCTTCAAGGTTCTACATTTTTGGTTAGGTGATTCATCATCACATTGAGTCCATAGGAAAGTTAATACTATTATAAGGGGATGATGTTTTGATCATGGCCTAACTGCTCAAGTGCTTAGAGATATTGCTCCAAAACCCTCAGTCACGCTATCACATTCATCTATGTCCAAAACCCGAAAGTCATTCTGGGTCCCAACGATACACATTTCACCCGGACTCACAGAGATACACTTGACATAGCCACTGACTAACCCCTAGCAACTCGGTCTCACCAAGATGACCATAGGTTTCCACCAAAGAGCACTTTCCAACCTTCTGTAACCAATTGCATTCACTTCAAAATTTCAGAATGAACTCAGTTAGTGACACCGGAAGTGATTAGGTCATCACCATTCAGTCCCACCGAGTTGTTTCATCCGGTCCCACCGAAAGGCATATAGTTTAGATCTTTCATACTAGTCGGTCTCACTGAGTGTTTTCACTAGTCCCACCGAGTAGTGCATAAAGGTATGTAACGGTTGGATTTTTGGTGCTACCTATATATAACCCCACCCATTCCACCAACTCTCATAGAGCAACCAGTTCAACTACTTCGGTATCCATTTTATGAGAGAGAACTACCTACACTTGTGTTGGGATCAAGCGGATTCCACTCCAACATTTGATCCTTGATCTCTAGCCTCCCAAAGTTTCTTTCCACTCTAATCTCGCTCCTACCACATAGCTAAAATCTATGAGAGTATATGAGTATTGAGGAGACTATCTTTTGAAGCACAAGAGCAAGGAGTTCATCATCAACAACAACATCTATTACCTTTGGCAGAGTGGTGTATTCTAAATTGGTTAGGTGTCACTTGGGAGCCTCCAAGTTTGTGGAGTTCAACCAAGGAGTTTATAAGGGTAAGGAGATCGCGTACTTCATGCAGATCTACCCCGAGTGAGGTTAGTCCTTAGTGGGCGTAAACTATGATGGCATAGACCAGATTGCTTGTTTGTGGACACTTCATCGACTCGCGCAGTCGCTACCATCTGTGGATTAAAATCTTCATCAACGCGGATGTACGATGGCACTATCTATCAGGACCACGAGAAAAATCATTGTGTCTTCGTTGCGTTTGAGTATCTCCAAACCCTTTCTCTACTTTCATATGCAAAGTCTTTACTTTCCGTTGCTACTATCTTACACTTGCATCTGTAGAGTGCTAGTAGACTTGCTAGAATTGTTAAAATCTGCCAAGAATTAAATTGGGAAAATGCTAGTATTTTATTTTCCAAGTAGTCTAATCCACCCCCCCCCCCTCTAGACCTACTTACAATCTTATAGTTATCTCGTGCTGAACCGTAATGCCTAGTCCCTCTACTTTATGTACATCGCATGCGCAAGCGAGAGGTTATTGCTACTGAAGGTGGAGTGTCGTGAAAGATCGGGCCTCAACAATAAACCGGATATCACCATCGAGGTTTTGTCTATATCACTTTCCTAACACCTTACAAAGTATTCATTCGGTGACATAAAATGGTATGTGTGACCAAGCCTTATTGATGAATATGTTTTTGACTTCTTTATCGAAAAACCTTCATTACTTGCCGGTTACAATAGAGCGGGCATAGTAAAGCATGTTTTTCCCTATTACTCCCTTCGTTCGGAATTACTTGTCTTGAAAATGAATGTATCTAGATGTATTTTAATTCTAGATACATCCATTTCCGAAACAAATAATTCCAAATAGAGAGAGTAGTTTATTGCATCTTCGCTTTGCTTCCTTGCGATGTCATTACTTTTGCCGTGCTGCCTTTGGCTTCCTTGTCCGGAGGACCATATGCACGGCTGCACGGGAGAGCACACATCGAAACTACACTTCTTGCAATTGCACAGGGTAGGCAACAATAAAGTTTTTTTGGAGCGTCTTGACCGTCGATGTGTCTGTTTCTATGTGATTGATTAATTTCAAGACAACAACGTATGGTTACTTATAGAGTACAATGCCTTCGTCACCATGGCCGTGAGCATGCGAACAAGCGAACGTTGTGGTCGTCCCGACAAATACGTATCCTCGGATCATTTTCCTCTTGTCATCCGTACTTGTGATTGCTTCATACGCTAACAAGATATACGTTCAAGTGTTTATCAGTTGATCTGTTCCATTTCTGGTATGCATACGAAAGCTACTTTCAGGAGCACAGATGTGATGATATTATTTTAGCTTAAAATAATCAAAAAAATTGCTCATTAATCCAACGATTATTACATACTCCTACTGACTGAGTTTTTTCTCCAGAAAATTGTAGGGAGAACCCTGGTAATCTTGCTAGCACTATTTCTTCTAACAATTAATTAAATAAAAAAATAAGGGGATGCTTCGTATGGAACCACATTCCCACTTGGTTGTATAGTAGTAGCAAGTAGGATAAGTTAGGTTATGCGAACTCGAACACTGCTATATTCATCTGAGGAGTAGTACATATATACTGTTACAACTGCGTGAGAGAGAGCAGGGAGATCGCATGCAGTTCCTGCATGTGAGGAGATCATGCGCACGTAGTGCACGCGCCCGTTGGAGAGCTGAAGAACCGGGTGCCATCAGTTAGCCAGAGGACAACGTGGGCGTTTTCCAACACCCCCCGCAGTCGAAACGTGGGGTTCACTGACGTTGAGGCTGGACCGGAAGTCGAGGAACACACTCGTCGGCAGCCCCTTGGTGAATATGTCGGCGAACTGAGAGCTTGTGGGCACGTGAAGCACACGTATCTCGTCAAGGGAGACTCGCTCGCGGACGAAATGGAGATCGATCTCGATGTGCTTGGTGCGTTGATGTTGCACCGGGTTGCTCGACATGTACATGGCACTGATGTTGTCGCAGTAGACCACCGTAGCACGCGTGGGCGACTGATGTAGCTCCCCGAGAAGCTGTCGAAGCCAAACCGACTCAGCTACGGCGTTGGCCACCGCCCTGTACTCCGCCTCGGCACTTGACCGGGAGACGGTGTTCTGGCGCTTGGAAAACCAGCTGAGGAGGTTGGAGCCGAGGAAGACGCAGTAGCCGGAGGTGGACTTCCGCGTGTCAGGGCAACCGGCCCAGTCGGCGTCGGAGTAGGCGACGAGCTCGGTGCCGGCATCGCGGTGGATCCGTAGGCCGAGGTGAGTCGTACCGCGCAGGTAGCGAAGGATACGCTTCACCAGCTGGAAGTGACAGTCACGGGGCGCATGCATGAACATGCAACACTGCTGGACGGCGTAGGAGAGGTCAGGGCGCGTCAATGTGATGTACTGGAGAGCCCCAGCCAAGCTGCGGTAGAGCGACGGGTCGTGGAAGAGTGGCCCGGTGTCGGTGGAGAGCTTGGCTAACGTGTCGACCGGAGTGGAGATGGGCTTGCAGTTGAGCATGCCCGCACGATCAAGGATCTCCAAGGCATACTGCTCCTGGGAGAGAAACATGCCGCGCGTGGTGGTGGTGACGTTGTTGCCGAGGAAGTGGTGGAGCGCGCCGAGGTCGGTCATCGCGAACTCACGGTGGAGTGAGTGGATGACGGAGTCGAGAACCGCGGTCGAGCTGGCGGTGAGGATGATGTCGTCGACGTACAGCAGGAGATAGGCGAGGTGGTCGCCACGGCGCAGTATGAAGAGCGACGAGTCCGAGCGCGACGCCACGAAGCCAAGCGTCCGGAGGTAGGTGGTGAAGCGTGTGAACCACGCCCGTGGAGCCTGCTTGAGACCGTAAAGAGAACGGTTCAGCCGGCACACATGGGATGGTGTGGCAGTGTCGACGAAGCCGGACGGTTGATGACTGTACACCGTCTCAGCAAGATGGCCGTGAAGGAAGGCGTTCTTGACGTCCAGCTGATGGATGGGCCACGACTTGCCCGCGGCGATGCTCAAGACCGCCCGGATGGTGGCCGGCTTGACAACGGGGCTGAAAGTCTCGGCGTAGTCGACGCCGGCCTGCTGTGTAAAACCACGGAGCACCCAGCGCGCTTTGTAGCGAGCGAGAGTGCCGTCCGGATGGAACTTGTGCTGGAATATCCACTTGCCCGTGACGACGTTTGCACCTGCAGGACGAGACACTAAACACCAAGTATTATTCCGCATCAGTGCGTTATATTCCTCAAGCATCGCGGCGTACCAGTGTGGGTCTCGAAGAGCGACACGATATGAGGAGGGAATGGGGCTGATGTCGGCAGCGCTGGTGTGGAGGATTTTTGGTTGAGCGAAGCCGGATTTCCCCCGGGTGCGCATGCTGTGAAGATTAGTGGGAGGTGCGACAGGGACGGATCGCGGCGGGAGAGCAGGTACAGGTGGCGCGCATGTAGTGGGTGCATGGGAGCTATCAGCGGGGACCGGTGCATGCCGAGGGGAGGCGGGCGGTGTGGGGATTGGCGCGAGGCGCGGAGTGGCTGGGGAGACTGGCGCGGTGGGTGGCTGGGCGGGAGACCCAGGGGGCCGTGGCGCGGGGTGAGTGGGCGTGGTAGGGCACGTGGGGGTGGGGCCAGCAGGCCCAGTGGGAGAGCTGGGAGCTGGTTGGGCAGGTGCGCACGTTGAGGAGGGAGCAGGCGGCGATCCCGGAGAAGATATCGATCGGGACTGGTGTGTTATGGGAGGCGCGCGGAGACCGGGATGGATGACGGCGCCAGGATTGTCTGTGGCTGGTGGATCGGATGAGGAACCTGTGGAGTCGCCAGAATAGTAGGGAAAATTTTGCTCATCAAACGTGACGTGCCTAGAGATAATTACTTTGCGTGTAGCCAGGTCCAGGCAACGATATCCCTTGTGCTCTAGAGGGTACCCGAGAAACACACACCGAGATGACCGTGGGGCGAGTTTGTGCGGACTCGTAGCGATGGTGTTTGGAAAACATAAGCAACCAAAAGCGCGCATATGGTCATACGTGGGGTGCTGGCCGAGGAGAAGAAAGTAGGGTGTCACAAAGTTGATGGCCGAGGATGGTCGCCGGTTGAGAATGTAGGTGGCGGTGTGGAGAGCTTCTACCCAAAAGGGAGGTGGAAGATTTGCATGGATTAGGAGAACGCGAAGGATGTCGTTTGTGGTGCGTATTAGGCGTTCGGCCTTTCCGTTTTGTGATGATGTGTGTGGACAGGAAAGACGGAAGGAGGCGCCGTAGTGAGAAAAGAGGTCGCGCAAGGAGGAGGTGAGGAACTCGCCGCCGTTGTCGCATTGCATGCACTGTATAGGCACGTGGAATTGCGTAAGAACGTACATAAAGAACCGAGAGACGGTGGCGGCGGTGTCGGACTTGTTGCGCAACGGGAAGGTCCACGAGTAGTGTGAAAAATCATCAAGTATCACTAGATAATACTGAAAACCGGAAAAACTGTACACGGGTGATGTCCACAAATCACAATGAATTAATTGAAACGGTGCACTAGTTTTGGAAAATGAATGAGTAAAAGGCAGTCTTGGCTGCTTGCCTAGTTTACACGAAGAGCATACGGTGTTGCTAGGCATGTCTTTATTACAACTTGGAAGGAAATCACGAGCTAGAATGGAAACAGTTTTATTGCTAGCGTGGCCCAACCGGAGGTGCCATAGGCCATTGGTGACGACGGAGAGGGCTTGCTGCACGCCGGAGTTGGTGAAGAAGGGGTAAAGATCCCCATGGCTATTGGACCTCATGATTATTTTCCCCGTTGCTAGGTCCTTCACGGAAAAACCGAACGGGTCAAATTCTATTGAGCAAAAATTATCTTGAGTGAAGCGGCGCACAGATATTAAGTTCTTGATGATTGTGGGAGAAATAAGAACATCATGCAAAGAAAAATTTGAGAGGGAGGTGGATCCTACGGCAGTAACGGGAAGACGAGACCCATCACCAACTAAGATGCCAGAGGAATGACGCAATGAAGGGGAACCATACGAGGTGAGGATGTCTGTCGTACCTGCGACGTGCGACGTAGCGCCCGTGTCGAGGAACCAGTCCGGCGCGCCACCGGCCTGATGCTGCTGCATGGAGAGGTTCTGGAGCGCCGCATAGAGCTGGTTGTACTGCTCCCAAGTCGGCCCGCCAGAGGAGGAGGCGGCAGCAACCGGGTAGGCCTGGTGCGGCGGTGGCGGGCGTGGGCCTAGGACACCGGCAGCGTTGGGGGCGGCCCAGGGCGCGCGAGGCTGGGGAAGGCCTGGGAGCAGCGCGCCGTAGGGAGCTAAGTAGCCCGTGGGGATCGCGCCGGGGCCAGCAGAAGCAGGGTCGCGCCCAGTCGGGGCACCCCCAGAGGACTGGGCGCCGCGCCCGCGGCCACGTCCGCGGCCACGCCCGCGCCCACCGCGGTCGCGACCGGTGGTGGGAGACGCGGCCGTACCCTTGCCGCGGTCGTTGTGGGAGCTGCCGCGGTCGACGGAGGGGCCCCCGGAGGAGCTGCCGGAGCCACCAGAACTGCTGCCGGAGCCGTGGCCGATGGTGAGCGCCGTGGCCGTGGCTTCGGGGCGGCCATCCAGGCGGGCACGTTCGGTGGCCGAGATCTCCTCCATGAGCAGTCGGGAGCGGGCCTGCACGAACGTGGGGAACGGCGACTGCATCGGCAAGAGGGTCGCCATGACGTGGTACTTACGATTGAGCCCGCAGATGAGTTGGAGGGTGAGGGACTGATCGGTGACGCGTTCGCCCACGTCCTCAAGGGCGTCGGCGAGGGACTGAAGGCGCCTGCTGTATTCGGCGATGGAGAGATCACCCTGGACGAGGTTCCGGAACTCGGCGCCGAGGATGACGGCGCGCCCCGGCCGGTTGTCCATGAAGAGGAGGTGGAGCTGCGACCAGATGTCGTGGGCGGTGCTGGCCGGAGTGGCGACGACGTCGAGGAGCTCCTCGTCGACCACGCCGTGCATCCAGAGGACCACGGTCAGGTCGTCGTTGCGCCAGACCGCGCTCTGGCCGAGCGGAT
The DNA here is from genome assembly GCF_018294505.1 of Triticum aestivum. Taxonomy (NCBI): domain Eukaryota; kingdom Viridiplantae; phylum Streptophyta; class Magnoliopsida; order Poales; family Poaceae; genus Triticum; species Triticum aestivum. The sequence continues at coordinate 224,143,494 of NC_057809.1, read as the reverse complement.
CGGCCGCGACGTCGAGATGATGCTGCACCTCGTACTTGCAGGAGATGGTGTAGAAGAGTTGGCGCCAACAGGAGTAGTTGCCAGACTCGAGCTGGAGTTTGGCGGAGAAGAAGTGGGTGATGGAGGGCGGCAGGCCGGCCGTGGAAGAGGGGCCGGCGTCGGAGCCGCGAAGTCCGCCGAGGGCGAGATGCGGGACGAGGGCGCGTCCAGGTCCGCCCGGTGCGGGGACGGGGGTGCTGCCAGCCGTGTGGAGGATGCCCGCGGTCGAGGAGGAGCCGGCAGGCGCAGCCGCAGGGACGGGCACCACAGGAACGCCCGCCTTGCCCCGATCAGCGAAGGAAGCGCGGCGGGGCGCGGGGTTGGCAACGGTCGCCGCAGGGAGAGGGGTGGCCGCGGCCGCGGTCGGGGTGACGGCAGGGATCGGGGCGAAGGGGTTGGACGGCGGCGCGTCGAGGTCCGCCGAGCGGGTGCGGCGGAGGAAGCGATGCATAGCGGAAGCGATGGAGGATCGGGTGCGACTGATACCAAGTTAGGTTATGCGAACTCGAACACTGCTATATTCATCTGAGGAGTAGTACATATATACTGTTACAACTGCGTGAGAGAGAGCAGGGAGATCGCATGCAGTTCCTGCATGTGAGGAGATCATGCGCACGTAGTGCGCGCCCGTTGGAGAGCTGAAGAACCGGGTGCCATCAGTTAGCCAGAGGACAACGTGGGCGTTTTCCAACAGGATATACCAAAGGGGCCGGTCGACAAGGAAGGAAGTCGACACTCGGTACGAAGAAGAGTCAAGAGACACTATAACCGCGTGTCATTGTCTCCCTCCGGGCCGGTAGCAGGTGGGCCCACCAGAAAAATTGCTTGTACGTCTTTTTGCCATGAGAGGAATGAGGAGACACGCAGAACCTGAGAAGAAATATGCAGGAACATCATCCATTCCATCCAATTCGATGCCGCGCGCCATCGATGGACTGTCTCGGGACGTGGATCATAATCGAAGCGGCTTCAACTCGAATATATGCTGGAGATTGTTGATATTAGTACTAGTAACTCCAGAGCGCGACATCAGCTCCGGCTCCGCCGTCGGCGCAGTCTCCATTGTCCCAGTACGACCCGGTGGCCACAGTCGGCGGTGGCTCCATGAGCAGCCCCTGCGCAAGGTTCGCGTAGTAGTACGCGTCGGAGTCCGTTTCCCCAAACAAGCAGTCGAGGTCAAACACGTCCATGTCCAGTGCGGCCGGCGCCTCAAAAGCGGCATCAGGGGAAGCCTGCGCCGTCTCTGACGAGGGCACACTGCACACCGCCGACGACGGGGCGGACACGCTGGAGGTGACCTCCTGCACCGCGGCAGCGGCACTGTTGGCCTCCGGACGGCGCAGGAAGTCCGCGACGGCCTGGACGGCCGCGCGCCGGACGTCAGAGAGGTTGGTGAATGCGGGCGGCACCGCGAGCAGCCACGCGGAGTCCCGGAAGTTGAGGCACGCGGCGGAGCGGCCCCGGAGCATGAGCATGGCGGCGTCGTGCGCTCGCGCGGCCGCCTCGGCCGTGATGTACGTCCCGAGCCAGAGGCGCGTGCCGCGCTCCCCGGGCACGCGCACCTCGCAGACCCACCGGCCGGCGCTGCCACGGCGGCGCACGCCGCGGAACACGGGGTGCCGCGTCTCCCGGAACTTGGTGCGGCCCGCGGGGCGCTTCGGCGGCCACGGCCACGCCGTCCCGGCGCGCTCGGTAGTGGATGAGGAGGAGGGAGAGCTCGAGTGCTCGAGGCTCATGTCCATAGCTGCTGGCTGCCGGTCGATAGCTAGTGTCTAGCTTGATGATTGCGCTGGAGTGAGAGAGTGAGAGTGTTACTTAGTGTCGTGCTCGTGCGTGTGCTTATTTATAGGTATGCGTTGGAACCCACGCGGGCTGCAGCTGCGGAGCATGTCGACGGCGGACGGGCGGAGTACGTACTGGCTTCGCCACAAGCGGTTATTCTTTAAGGCGACGTGTCACTCTCTGCGTTCCCGTGGCCCGCGGGAGCTTTCCTCAAGAGGGAGCTTCCTTTCTGCTTAAACAATTAACGATAATGACTGCTTGGTTGGGTCAACTGCTTCCACGTGCTCTCTTTTTCTTAGCACAAGAGATAAATCTTCTGCTCTAATGCCCAAGCAAGCAGGCCAAGTGCCGAACGTGGTTAATTTTCACATAATTTTCTTTTAGAAACACACTACAAATACAGACTCTCACAAACATGTAGATACATTCATCCCTTATGAGTATGCAAGTACCCCTATAAGCGTCCTCAAAAGACTGGGCCGGTGGATCTTGAGATTGATAAAATCACATAGACGCCTAGCTTGTCTTTCACTTATTTTTCCTTTCTTTGCGCTATGGACGTTTTCTGGTCTTTGTTCCGTTATCTATAGTGGAACCTTATCCATTTTCATTGATCGTATGAAAAAAAAAAACATAGGCACCTCTCTATAGACGAAAATGTTGACTTCCACTCAAAGAATATTCTGCTATATGAGACACAAAATGTAAACCTAAGATTTGATCCCTGTTGGGCTGAGGATATCACTGTCTTCCTAATCGTCCAATCACTAGTTGGTTCTCTTTTCCCATGGTAATTTGCCAGACGAAAAATGTATGTGCTATTTCATTAATAAATTCTTTTTACCATTGAGTTCGCATTCTCATTGTTACAAACGGTAAGAAAGATAAAATATGAGCTTGTTTTATAGCAAGAGTAATTAATCGTTATCGTTTCAAGGTTACTCTATTTATTCGTCTTGATAATATTTTTCCTTTTTCACTAGTCTATTAAATAAACTCATGTTTCTGTAATCAATACGATCTCCCGGGCTAATTCGAGGGCACCTAGGAAAATGTTGTTTAGATTTACGAAAAGTTTGCTTGGATTTACGAAAGGGATGCTTGGATTTATTAAAGTTTGCTTGGACTTACTAAAGGGTTGCTTTGATTTAATAAAAGGTTGTTTAGATGTATGCATGATTTATTCCTTACTTAAAAATTAAAAAATTGAATATTCACTTCTTTATTTTTAGGGTCCAGAAGAAGTAGTCTTTTTTATCCATACCTCATTTGATTCATATTATAGTATATGAATACCCTCTATACATATGAAATAATATCTACCTGAAATTAGATGATTGATTTGTATTTTGTATTCTATACTAATGTTTTATTTATATATTAAATATGAATTGTTACTCGTTCTATTGTTTGAAAAGATCAAACACACAAATTTTCTATTTCTTTATTTCGTGATGAGTCATATGCTTGCGACAATAATGACATTTTTAATTCTAAATCTATACTTGGCATATAATTCGTATTTCATTAGTCCGAGGGCGACAAAACGGTGAATAAGGGAGCTCCGGGTGCTTCCCTGATGCGCAGTGTTATGCTATGTGGTTGGTGATCGATCTAAGTGCTAGTTCGTTCAAGCGGGGATGTTGTGGCGGCCACTAGTAGAAAAAGGGTCAAACGTGAAGCACATTAGTGTCGGTTTGTATTTGAGCCGGCACTAATGTGCCGGTTCCAACGGCTAGCCGGGCCGCTTTCATTAGTACCGGTTCGTGGCGAACCTTTAGCACCGGTTCGTGCCACGAACCGGTACTAATGAGAGTGGTGGCAGGATGTTGTCAGACTGGGGCCCCTCCAGCCCCTTTAGTACCGGTTCTTGGCATGAACCGGTACTAAAGGTCGTCCTACATAAATCCTTCGTCCACCCGAGCTTGCTCTGTTCTTCCCTTTTCCCCTCTCCTCTCTGTTCTTCCCCTCTTCCTCTCGAGCTCATCACACATTTTGCCCAAAATTTGTCAAGATTTGAAGCCCCCATCCATTCAAATGATCATAAAGGTTAGCAACTTTGTCCTTTCATCTCTCATTGCTAGATTAGCTCTTGCAATGCTTTATATAGTGATTAATTTGTGAGTTTAGTAATTTGGGAGGATATATATATATATATATGTGCTAGTATTTGATTTATATGCAATTTGAGGTCAAAAATAACACTTAGTTTGCATATGTAGGTGTGGTTTACTTAGTGCCTTCTAAATCTCCGTCGTAACCACCGTCGATTGCCCGCACCGTCCCGTCGCCGGCACCACCTTGTGGTGAGCCTCTTGTTCATGAAATTTTATATAAAAATTGATGTTTGTGTGATTTGGATATATAGTTACTCGTATAATTATCTTACCCGTACGTTGTTTGTTATACATATAGTGCCATGGTTTTGATATCCGTCCCCGTCGGCCCTCGTCCTTGTTATGATTCGGATGTGGTATATATATTCTCTTTTAAAACTAGTTGCATTTTGTGTTTATGACAAATTATGCCCATCAAGTTGACATAGAAAAAAATTTTAGGAGGTATGTGAACCGGAAATTCCAACCGACCCTATTGTCGAGAGGTTAAATTTAGTTGAAAGAGAAAACGAGTACTTGAAAGAAAAATTGAAAAGAATTGAGGGGGAGAAGATGGAATTGGAGTTGCATGTTGCCGACGTCGTCGATGATCACAAGATCAAGATGGAGAAAATGCGCTTGAAGATTAGAAAGATTAGAAAATATGCCATCGATAGTGAGGCTTGGTATCATTATGCTGTTGGATCCATTGTTACCTTAGTTGTGATCTTGATCGTATTTGTTGTTGCATTTAAATGCTTTAGCTAGAGAGTTATTTGTTTGTTGCATTTAAGTGTTGTATAAACTTTATGTATGAACTTGTATTAATTTGGTCTATTCGGTGTTGTGTAATGAAGATGAGCCGGCAATGGATGTACGATGACCGATGCTCTCCCCAGTTCGTTGAGGGCTTGCATACTTTTCTGCTTGTGGCTAAGGCAAACAAGCGGGCGGATGGTTTTATGCCTTGTCCATGTGCTCGCTGTAAGAATGGTCACAATTACTCTACGTCAAGAACCATTCACGTCCACCTGTTTAAGTCCGGTTTCATGCCCCACTATAATGTTTGGACCAAGCACGGAGAAAGAGGGGTTATGATGGAAGGCAATGAAAAGAAGAGGACGACGACAGCTATCCTGGCCATGGGTTCCTTGAATACGATGAGTCCTAGATTCTTCTGTAGTATTCGATCTTTATTAGCTACCTAGCTAGTGATGTACTCGATATATAATATTCAAGACGATGTATTCGAGATTATATATTATTCGAGACGATGTATTCGAGATTATATCTATTATTCGAGACGATGTATTCGAGATTATATCTATTATTCGAGACGATGTATTCGAGATTATATCTATTATTCAAGACGATGTATTCGAGATTATATCTATTATTCGAGACGATGTAATTTGAATACTAAATTGTTTTATATTTCTTTTGGCATAGTTAAATAAAAGCTATGGCGGACAATACCGACAGAGAGGGAGAACAGACCATATTCGATATAATACGCGGGCCAGATGATGATCAAAATGAAGAAGATTATGACGGCTCCGAATTTCTAAACAACACCAGAGAGGGTGATATGATATTCGATTGCGATGACCGAATTGATGAAGTCATGAACTACGATTATGACAACACCGGAGAGGTATATATATTTATATAAGCAGGCATCTGGTGATCATCACATGTTTTAAATGAGTTGGAGATATATTAACGAATCGATCTTTCTTCTTTCAGCCATCCGGATCGAGCAAATCTTCAGGCAACAGGACGAAATGAGGCTCGAACAAAAAGTTGAAGGAGGGCGTAAAGTATAATATCGAGGCAATCAAACCTAATGGTGAACCATTAGCGCCTAAGAAGATTGCAGACAAGTTCGTTCGTCAGTGCGGAGTTCTTGTGAAGGACCAACTCCCGATCTCCCTTCAAGAATGGAGAGAGCCAGCAAAGCCACGTCCAGATCTTACTTTTGTCAACGACAGACAAAAAAGTCTGCTTTGGGATACTCTCATGGAACATTTCACCCTACCAGATCATTTCACAGAAGCAGATGTGCAGAAAGTCAAGGACACTGCTCTTAGGAAGATGGCGGTTGCATTTAAGAACCACAAGAATCGTGAATGGGACAAGTACGTCAAGGAAGGAAGGAAGACTCCAGTATTCGAGGGAACACTAGAGAATCAAAGTGCTCATTGGGACGATTTCGTGAAATTTAAGGATTCGGGATTATGTAAGGAACGGTCAAGAATAAACAAGGCCAATGCCGCAAAAAAGGATAAGTTTCATAAGCTGGGGCCAGGTGGCTATGCGGTGGGAATGCCTAAGTGGGATAAGTCTGAGAAAGAGATGCTGGATGCAAGTGTCACTCCAGAAACATTGAGCTGGCCCCCCAGGTGCAGGACTTGGTTCTATGCGCATGGGGGGGAGCTGGACCCGGAGACAGGCAAAGTTTCCAAGAAGGCATGTCTGGACGGAGCCGAAGATAAGCTACTTGTTGCAATAGAAGAGGCTCGATCCGGGTTGTTCAAGCCCAACAGAGAGAACGGCGAGCTTACGCGTGCCCTGGAAAATCCTGAACACCCGGGAAGAACACGAGGCATGTGCGCTATTCCGTGGTATGAGGGGTTTTCGGACTGGAACGCCGACTACAGAACCCGTGCGAGAAAGAAGATTGCGGAGGAGAAGGAGAGGAAGATGGAGGAGGAGCTGAGGAAGCTCGACTATGAACGTCTTCAAGGCCTAGAATCAGTGCATGCGGACTTGGCAATCAAATTCCAGCGGCAGCAGGAGCAGATCGACTCACTTAGCTAGCAAAGGGGGTCTCAGCAGCTGCAGCAGCTAGCGGATGATCCAACATTGGATACCACCGCCTCATCCATGCCGAGAAGCAGCGTGGGTTCCACCCCGTTTGACGCAATGCTGGATAGATACCCCGTGGATGTCATCGTGGAGAACACTAACCGCGAGCTACACTTCAAAATTAAGAACATATCCTTGAAGATGGCGGACGGCGTTGCTTATACAAATTCCCCCGATGCAACCTTCCATTGCAACCCGATTCCAGCAGGCTATGCTCGTGTCGTGGTTGATGAGGTGGTCGACCAATATTCAGGGCTAGAGTTTGACATTCCTGGAGGTGACGAGGAGCACACACTCGGAGATGCCAAACATCGTATCATTCTATGGAGAAAGGATTGCATCATCTTTCGAAGGCCACCGACACCGCGTCACCTGACTCCTCGTCGAAGTCCGCCACCGAGTCAGCAGACTCCCGCTCCTCCAAGTCCACGAACGCGTGAGGCCACTCCTCCTCCTCCAAGTCCGGCAAAGTGTCAGGCCACTCCTCCTCCAAGTCCGACACAGCGTCAGACGTCCACTCCTCCTCCAAGTCCGGCACAACCTCAGGCCACTTCAAGTTCGGCATAGCTTCAGGCCACTCCTTCTCGTCCAACTCAGCCCCGTCAGCCGTCTCCGCCGCCTCAGCAATCGCAGAAGAGACACCCCGCAGCTATGGTGCGTAGCGGGACGAGTCGAGGTCATAGTACAGGAAGTACAGGCAGAGGCAAGCGATATAAATATGGTCCAAACCTCACTACTCCTCTTCCTGAGAGGGCTTACGACAGGACCGAGGAGCAAACCAATTCCATAGTGCGGGCAGAAGTCGACGCCCATTTTGGACCAAAACCGCCACCGCCGCCAAGGGAGAAAGTGCCTGTGGAAGTAGTTGACCACTTCATTCGTATGGTTCAACCACCAGCTCCTAAGCCTGTTGACACAGACTATGAGCGCCACATCAGGAAGTTACATCGACAACGTCTACAGAAGAAGGCGAGCTCGAGCTCGAGCAAACAACAAGCAGCTGTCAAAAAATGCGGGAAAATCGTTGCCCAGCTGGGAGAACAGGCGGCGCAATCGACCCCCCCCCCCGCTTGTTATGCCGCGAACAACACGTGACAGTACGCGCGCCCAATATTATTGTGGGCAAACAGTTTACGTTCCCGAGGTGGGCGATGTGGTAATAACCCAGGAGCATATAATGCAGGCTGAAACTCTCAACATCACTGTTGGACAACTCCTCGAGATCGAGGACATGCATGTGCTTACAGAGGAGGAAATAAAACGGAAATATGCCCGGGGCCAACCTTTGGTCAAGCCAGAAGAGGTCAAGAAGCTGCCAATGAGAATGTATGAATTGCATCAATGGTACATGGACATTACCAAGAGATCCGATCGAGAGTCCCTCATGGTGCAAGTCAAGAAGGATCATTACTACCATGAGAATCCTGTGACCGTTGAGTATTCTGAATTGTTTCAGTTATACAATCAAGACGCACTCGACAAATCTATCATCAGTTGCTATTGTCTGTAAGTGATTTCTTTTTGTAATTTAAGTCTCAAGCTAGCTGTAGTGATCCTTTTGATCAATCATTACCTGTAATTATCCTTACTATATTCTTTTATGTGGTATTATGCAGGATGAAGATGTATGAAATGAGAAAAGGTGGACGCTATGGCATTGGGTTCATTGACCCAAACACCGTTAATGAATACACATGGAAAATAAACAAGCATTATGAAAAGCAGGTAGAGGACAGCATGCTAGAGTTCTTGAAGCGCCTCAAATACAATGAAGATATACTACTTCCTTACAACTTCCAGTGAGTCACACTTTCTTGTACTACAAATTCTCTATTTTTGCCTACTAGCTAGCTATATGTTTTTGCTTACATATGTCCGCTTAATTAAGACATGCAAACGTGTGTGCATGCAGATTTCACTGGATCTTGTGTATCATTAAAGTTGATGCCGGAACAGTTCAAATACTGGACTCACTACTCAAAGCAAATAGTGACTATAACATCTTGTTTGGGATAGTCAACAGGTAATTTCAATCATTATTAACTATATATCTCGGCCTATTTAGTTCGTCATTTCATGATATGAACTATTTAATAATCTCTTTATTCATTTTCTTTGTCGGCGGGTAGGGCTTGGGCAAGGTTCATCAGCGTCACGGAAGGCGAATGGAAACGACAGCTGAAATGGTTTCGACCCAAGGTAAGTAATTAAGTAGTACTAGCTAGCTAGCTAGCTGCCATCTCTTTAATTATCATGCTTGATTAATTATTATCTGATCAAATTAAATTCCATTCTCGTAATAAAGGCCCTGAAGCAGGCACAGGGGATTGATCTGTGTGCATTCTGCGTTTGCGAGAACATTCGCATGATGGCGTCCGAAAGGAGCAGATCTCAAAGACAGGAATGGGTACGCTTGTCAGAACACTATTCACAATTTTTACACCATTATCGATATCTAGTCACACAACTAATACACATGCATATTGATCTCCTTCTTAACAGTTCAAAGAGGTGCGGGACAAGCTCCTAGAAACGGAGCGTGTAGAAGCACTTCAAGAGGAAATAGCGGGATTTTTGCTCGACCAGGTCATAAATCCGAAGGGAGAATACTATTACCCGGTACCGCCCCCATCGACCAGGTCATGAACCACTTCCAATTGTTATCGTGCTCCAAAGGCACCAATTAGGCTAATGCCACTGGCTCCGAAGGCAACATGCATATGTAGGAGAAATTGTATATAGCTATACATGTGTGTATGTGTGAATTAATATGGTGGTTTGTGAGACATTGATGATATATATATGATTGGTTCTACTAGAAATTCTATATATATATATATATGCATAACGTGTACAATGTGTAGTATCGTAAAATACCAGCAAACGGAAAAAAATTAAAATGGAAAACACAAAATTAAATGAAAAAGAAATCATAAAACCAAAACCCCCCCAAACATTTTAGTATGGGTTGGTGTTACCAACCGGTACTAAAGGGCTCCCGGCCCCCGGAGCTGGCTCGTGCCACGTGGTTGCCCTTTAGCACCGGTTCGTGCTGAACCGGTACTAAAGGGAGGGGGGCTTTAGTGACCACACGACACTAAAGGGCTTTACGAACCGGTGTTATTGCCCGGTTCTGCACTAGTGGGCGGCGGCCTCCTTGCGGCGGACTCGTGTCCTTGGGCTTCATCGTTGCGATGATGTTGGCTCTGGATTAGCAAGAAGCATGAGAGGTTGTTCAAGACCGATGCCAATGATGATCTACGTTGGCGGCAAACAGGTTCGGCCTTGGCAAGCTACTTCGGAGGCTTGAAAAGTTGGAGATTAGCAGTGCCCGCTACGGTGGTGTTGAAGGCAGGTGACGACTGTTGGCATCAAGCTTAGGAGATTCTTAGGTTTTGATTTTAATTGCTCTTCTTGGATGGGTGTCTTTTGGGCTAAAGTCGTCTACGTGGCTTGTATATACTTTACTATATGAGGAGCATTACCTTAAAATTTTGATAGTCTAGAATATGCATATGCCTTATAAACTGAAAAGGAGAAATTATCAATTATCAAGCCATAGCTTTTTTTTAATATATGTAGAACTATTAATATGGATAGGATGGAGTAGATAATTCAATTGTACTCTTGATAAGAGTGTTTTCTATTTCGTCGGTATTAATTATGATTTTGAACCCCAGGCATAGGGTGTGACATTGTTGTTATCTACAAATATACTCCCTCTGTAACTTAATATAAGACGTTTTTTTACACTATCATGGACTCTAAAAACATCTTATAAAAGTAACAAAGGGGTTATAATTCTTCTAGCTAGATTATACATTGCAAACAAACAAATTTATGTTACTTCCTTGGTAAATATGAAACTGTTATTTTTGGGAGTATATGAGATGCTTATGTGTGCATGTGCGAGTGTAGCCACCTACAATTATGTTTTATTTGTGAAAAATACTATCTTGTACTAGTAATGGTTACTCTCTATTTTCTTACCTTTAGTATTTGAACCCTGATAAGTGCTGAAGAAGCAACTCTGAACGTTTTCGATGACAAGTTTAGTTACACGAGGATGACAACTTTCGCATTTTAGTTTGTTTTTGATAGAAACTTGTCATGTGCCGCTGGAATTTGCCATCCTTGCGTGACTGAAATTGCCATCAAAAAACGTCAGGACCGGAGTGTCACGCACCTAATGTGTGACACTTATTATTTGTGTCCTTTTATAGGAAAGAGTAGCGAGCATATAGCGAAAGAGGATTTGTAGCACCTGGGTGCTCCACCTCCTATGTGAACATTAAGTTTGAAAAACTACGAGAAATTTGAAGAAAAAAAACTGGGATTTTGGGATACCATACTTAGGTGTTCGATCTACTTCATTGCGAAATTTCATGAAAAAATACCAGTAAACGAATTCGTGGCAAAAAGAAAATCCTAATAGAGAAGAAGAAGAAAAAAAACTGTTTGGATAGATTTTTGTTCGGACAGTATTTTCTTCGCCACGGATACGTTTCCTGGTATTTTTTCACGAAACTTTACACTGGATTGGAAACCCAGATTTGATATCCTCAAATTTCAGACTTTTTAAAGAAAAATAGTAATTTTTATATTTAATATTCATATAGGGGTCTGGAGCACCTAAGAGCTCCTGTGTATTTTTGGCATATAGCGTACTTTTATGACCTTATGATCCTTGACTTGACTGCTACACATCATATATAACAAGATTTGTGGATCGCTCATCCCTCTTGCCGTGGGATATGTATAGTTAGACTTGATGGAAATTCGGGGAACTTAACATACACACGCACACCATGTTTCGGAATGAGGGTAGTGCACTTTACTGCAGGGTTCACGCTTTTGATTTTGCATAAATCTACATTTTTGTATGTACTGCCGACGCACCTACTTATGTCGGTATCCAGTTTATGTCCACGCCGTTCCCTATACTATCATATCGACTCTGCATCTGCACCCCGAGCACTATCCACTTCGCCTAGTATATCATATAGGATATGCCTAAACACTGTGAGAGTGGCGATGGCATGGACGGGCTCGCGCGCTCCTGCTAGCTGGACGAACGAATCAATAACGCTCGCGTACTGTATTCAATGCGAGCGTACGGAGACAGGCCGACTGCATACGTCCAGTAGTAACGTGGGAAGACGGAACTGTGTAAAATAACGGGTAAATGCCGGACTAGGATTATGATATTCCATTGGTACAGGTATATGTTGGCACTGTAACAACGTCCGCCTTGTGCATCTGTAAGGCAGACGCCGTGTGCGGAATGGATACGTGTGTACCAGATTATGGGACCATGGTCACCCGACCGACGCTGATAAGTAAAAACAAATCTATTGTCTTTCTTGGGGCGCCGTCTAAGGCGAGAAGTTCATGGCTATGGAGATCGTGACTATAGGACACAATGAAAGGAGAGAGCAGAGGTGTGTGTGCATACGAGTTCAGAGATGTCTGCACCTCCTTCGACCGGTCTACCAGGCATGTCTCTTCCAGCTCTGCTTCGGATGCCCCTGGAGGCGCCAATCAGCAGGAGCACCACACGAGCAGTAATCCAGAGCATGAAAGTTTCTCCCATAGAGGTTCTTTGATCGCGGTACGTACATATCATCTTTGGACTGGTGTTCTCCCCCCTTGTCATCTTCTAGTAGTGAAAATGCAGATCTCAAAATGTTGACTCCGCATGCAAGCTTTAGTTCACGGTAGGGTTGATGGCGTGTCAATGGTGGATGGAGATCTCGAAGAAGAACCTGAAGTTCAATCCCGTCTCTCAGTTGTGGAAGAGGGGGCTACATATGATCCCGAAGATCATAGGTTTGCTGACGATGATGACTGCACTCGGACGGGCAACTGCTGCGAGTCAACCACGAAAGTCACCCATGGATCCACACCAACCCAGCTAAGCAGGCAAGGCTTCATGCATAAAAAATCTATGGTCGGTGATTAGAGTTGATAAGCTGAAGATAAGGCCGTCTCGAGGAGAAAAAACCAGTAGTGCGCTAGTAGGTTTGTTTGAAATAATAATAAAAACAGGTTCCGTTTTGCGTGCATTAGGATAGAAATGCTTGTGCTAAGAGTGGTATACTAGTAGGTTTGTATGGGAAAATAAATTTAGGTTCCGCCTTGCTCGGATTTTAAGTTGAATTGTTCATGATAAAAGCATATGGCTGTTCATTAAATTATGGACCTTGTTTGCCTGGACAACCTTGTATTTTTTGTCATAACAACACTAACAAGTCCCATAAACACATCAAACACGCACATAATAAACCATCCCTGTATGTACATTTGCTGATTTTTCCTTGGTGTTTTTTTCAGTGTTGAAAATAATGGCAAAAAAAAAAAGCTTTGCGTTGTTTGGCACATCCAACTGCTACATACAAACATTCAGGACGAAAAAATATGTGACATTTCCACATGCGAAAAAGTAAAATGAATTCAAACACCAACTGTTACCAGGAAAAAATATCTCCTAATTTGTTTTTTCACCAGCAATATACGCCTGCTCCATTTCTCTTTGAAAATTTCATGTACGCTCTTTCCACTAACACTAGCATTTACAACAAGTGACGTGTTTTTTTTGTATATGCTACATTTTCCCACTATTTAGGCTTGCCTTTCCGCCCTTGGTGCCAAAAAGACTGTAATTAAAATGTTCGCACGGTGCATAATACGGTGAATTTTTCACTACTACAAAAACAATTACAAGCCTCCCAATTTATTTATTTTTGGGTGTGAAGGCATACTGAAGTTGCTAAAAACAATTTTGCTGGGGTAAATGATAAAACATGGCAGCTAATTCACCAGCAGTAGTTCAGCCCAGTATTTGCACTTCACCCAAACACTCCCTCGCGAGGCCACCTGTGCTGATATAAAATAAAAACAAATTAAGGAAAGATGTTGTCAGACCGGAAGCACATTAAGCACGACATTAGCCGTTCGAGTGGTGGCCCTGAGCATTGGAATAGTCAATGCACGCCTCCGTGCTGCATGCGAGGGATCCAGTGGGGCGAAACCAGGGAACTAACGAGACGGCAGAAAACACCGTCACCGCCCTTTGACGTCTGTCGCGAACATCGGCTCTCACTGCGTCCCTTGCTGTTGCGTACACGCATTAATTGACACCTCGTCTACCATCTGAAATACCACGGCAGTCCCGCATCTCTAGGCGAACAAATGCGTGACGATGCCGGGATCGCGCGAGCTCGTCCACGCCTAGCAATTTTCGTAAACATTGTGCTCTATTGAATCCCCAACTTTTCCAAACAAACCAACGTAATTCAGTTTCAATGTACTACTGTAACTGATAACGGATCACACACACACACACACACACACACACACACACATGGCACACGTGCTACAAACCGGGTGCGGCAGCTCTGGCAACATAAGATGACAGCCGTTTTCTTAGCCGCGTCCTACGGTCCGGCGCTTTCCTGCGTCGCGTCTACTCGTTAGGCGCGCTTTGGAAACGCATCTTACGGAGCTTTGTGTGCCGCTCGAGCGGATAAGACGCGGCTTGGGGTAGCTTTCATGCTCCTAGCCGCTATCTGAGGTCACGTGTGGATAAGGCGCCAGCTGAGTTGACGCTACGCGGCTTGGTGGCTCTTTTCTGCACCGCGTTATGCTGCCAAGTGGGAAGGCGGCGCTTTCCTGCCTGGCGTTTGCTTGTTCGCTAAGTGAGTGAGAAGGTCAGGTCACGTGCTACGCCTGACTCGTGAGGCTAGCGACTCGCACAGTGATGGCAAGGGCTTCGCAGATTGATATCTCACTGCCAATGGTAGAAATGGAATATAAGAGCATCTCCTGCCAGATATACCTTTTTTTTGCGGCATCCTGCTAGATATACCTTAATGTGATTCTTTAGAGGATCTTCATTGCAGGGCGCTTGCACAAACGCTTACCAAGAAAAAAAACTCCCTCCGCTTCATATTAATTATCATCGATTTACAACCGATCAGTATTGATTGTGTTAATTTAATACAACTGTACTAAATCAGTGACAATTAGTATAGGTTGGAAGGGGTATCATAAAATATATTAAAAAAATCAACTTTAGTGTTTTTGTTGAAATACTTTCTTTACCACTAACAATGGCTGCTAATTAATTGTAAAATCAGTAAAAAAAAACTGATTCACTACATGCACAGCTCTAAGTACTGTAGGCAAAAGAGAAGCGAAGCGTCTGCCCCCATGTTTGGCACAGGTAGACGCTAGGATTTGTTAGCCTAACTGCCAATCAAGCACGATATTAATCCTAACATTCACGCCTAACGCCCGGTGTAGGTGCCTTCATATGTCCACGAACGCGTGAAGACGTGGATAAGAACTGGCTGGCTCGCATTTGTCAATCCATACAAATCCATGCAACAATGCTTTCATACGTAGTTTGTATATAGATAGATAGATAGATAAAAACAAGCTACATTTGAATAGAAATTGCAAAGTAGATACTACCTTACTCCTACTCCTCGCCAAAGGAAAGCTTGATGGCCCCTTTCGCCGGTCTCATGGTCGTTGGTAGCGGGGTGAATCAAGGGTGCCTCGTCCTCCTCCTCGTCGGCGAAGATACACTCCCGCTTCACATCGCAGAGGTGGATTTTGCGGTAGTTCCCCACCACCACCCCCTCGGACTTGAGCTACTCAAGGATGGCACGGTTCTTGGCCACAATGGTGGAGTCGGCGACGAGCTCGGCAAATGTGGGAGGGATCGCACGCTCAGACTCGGTTCGCTTATCCACTGTGAGGTGCTCCGCCTCCTCGGCTTTGGCAAGTTAGTGAAGGAGGTGGATGTCATCGCCCCTGTCCACCATAGCGTCCGCCACCAAAAACCCAACGGCGCGGTCAACCTCCGTCTCCTCCCCCTGCTTTGTTCATCCCTACTTGTCTCCTCCTCCTCCTTTGAGCTCGGCTCGGAGAGCTCGAAGGTTAGCCAGCTGCAATGCAGGCCGGGCGATGTGCCTCGTGAAGGAAATATGTCCTAGAGGCAATAATAAAGTTGTTATTTATATTTCCTTGTATCATGATAAATGTTTATTATTCATGCTAGAACAGTATTAACCGGAAACTTAGTACATGTGTGTATACATAGACAAACAGAGTGTCCCTGGCATAGACAAACATGTTGTTCGGAGTCCCGGATGTGATCATGGACATGACGAGGAGTCTCGAAATGGTCGAGACATAAAGATTGATATATTGGAAGGCTATGTTTGGACACCGGAATGGTTTCGTATAAGTTCGAGCAATTACCGGAGTACCGGGGGTTACCGGAACCCCCTGGGGAGTCAATGGGCCTTAATGGGCCATGGTGGGAAAGAGAAGGAGGCGACCAAGTGGGGGGCGCCCTCCCCCCAGCCCAATACGAATTGGAGAGGGGGCCTGCCCCCCTTTCCTGCTCTCCTTCTCCCTCTTTCTTCTTCTCCTACTCCAACTAGGGAAGGGGGGAAACCTACTCCTACTAGGAGTAGGAATCCCCCTTGGGGCGCGCCATAGAAAGGGCCGGCCCTCCCCTCCTCCACTCCTTTATATACGGGGGAGGGGGAACCCCATAGACACACAAGTTGACAGTTGTCTTAGCCGTGTGCGGTGCCCTCCTCCATAGATTTCCACCTCGATCATATCGTTGTAGTGCTTAGGCGAAGCCCTGCGTCGGTAACTTCATCATCACCGTCACCACGCCGTCGTGCTGATGAAACTCTCCCTCAGCCTTAGCAGGATCAAGAGTACGAGGGACGTCACCGAGCTGAACGTGTGCAGATCGCGGAGGTGCCGTGCGTTCGGTACTTGATCGGTTGGATCGTGAAGACATTCGACTACATCAACCGCGTTACTCAACGCTTCCGCTTTCGGTATACAAGGGTACGTAGACACACTCTCCCCTCTCGTTGCTATGCATCTCCTAGATAGATCTTGCACGATCGTAGGAATTTTTTTGAAATACTGCGTTCCCCAACAGTGGCATCCGAGCCAGGTCTATGCGTAGATGTTATATGCACGAGTAGAACACAAAGGATTTGTGGGCGTGTGTATATACATATTGGTTGCCGTCACTAGTTGATTCAGGATTCGGCGGTATTGTTGGATGAAGCGGCTCAGACCGACATTACGCGTACGCTTACGCGAGACTGGTTCTACCGACGTGCTTCGCACACAGGTGGCTAGTGGGTGTCTGTTTCTCCAACTTTAGTTGAATCGGTTTCAATGAACATGGTTCTTTTTTAAGAACAAAAAGCAATCACTATACTATGTTGTGGTTTTGATGCGTAGGTAAGAACGATTCTTGCTAGAAGCCCGTAGAAGCCACGTAAAACTTGCAACAACAAAGTAGAGGACGTCTAACTTGTTTTTGCAGGGCATATTATGATCTGATATGGTCAAGACGTGATTATATAAATTGTTGTATGAGATGATCATATTTTGTAACACAATTATCGGCAACTGGCAGGAGCCATATGGTTGTCGCTTTATTGTATGAAATGTGTAATTGCTTTACTTTATCACTAAGCGGTAGCGATAGTCGTAGAAGCAATTGGCGAGATGACAACCATGCTTTGATGGAGATCAAGGTGTCAAGCCGGTGACGATGGTGATTATGATGGTGCTTTGGAGATAGAGATCTAAGGCACAAGATGATGATGGCCATATCATATCACTTATATTGATTGCATGTGATGTTTATCCTTTATGCATCTTATTTTGGTTAGTACGGCGGTAGCATTATAAGATGATCTCTCACTAAATTTCAAGGTATAAGTGTTCTCCCTGAGTATGCACCGTTGCTATAGTTCATCGTGCCGAGACACCACGTGATGATCGGGTGTGATAAGCTCGATGTTCACATACAACGGGTGCAAGCCAGTTTTGCACACGTAGAATACTCGTGTTAAACTTGTCGAAGCCTAGCATATGCAGATATGGCCTCGGAACACTGAGACCCAAAGGTTGAGCATGAATCATATAGTAGATATGATCAACATAGTGATGTTCACCATTGAAAACTACTCCATCTCATGTGATGATCGGACATGGTTTAGTCGATATGGATCACGTGATCACTTAGATGATTAGAGGGATGTCTATCTAAGTGGGAGTTTTTAAGTAATATGATTAATTGAACTTTAATTTATCATGAACTTAGTCCTGATAGTTTTCGCATATCTATGTTGTAGATCAATAGCTCGCGTATAGCTCCCTTGTTTTATTTTTGATATGTTCCTAGAGAAAACTATGTTGAAAGATGTTAGTAGCAATGATGCAGACTGGCTCCATGATCTAAGGATTATCCTCATTGCTGCACAAAAGAATTATGTCCTTGATGCACTGCTAGGTGACGGACTTATTGCAGGAGCAGATGCAAACGTTATGAATGTTTGGCAAAGCTCGGTATGATGACTACTTGATAGTTTAGTGCGCCATGCTTTACGGCTTAGGACTGGCACTTCAAAAACGTTTCGAACACCGCAGAGCATATAAGATGTTCCAAGAGCTGAAATTGGTATTTCAGACTCATGCCCGAGTCAAGAGGTATGAGACCTCTACTTTGCCTACAAGATGGAGGAGAATAGCTCAGCTAGTGAGCATGTGCTCAGAATGTCTGAGTACTACAATCAGTTGAATCAAGTGGGAGTTATTCTTCCAGATAATATAGTGATTGACAGAGTTCTCTAGTCACTATCACCAAGTTACTAGAACTTCATGATGAACTATAATATGCAAGGGATAACGGAAACGATTCCCAAGCTCTTCGCGATGCTTAAATTGGTGAAGGTAGAAATCAAGAAAAAGCATCAAGTGTTGATGGTTGAAAAGACCACTAGTTTCTAGTAAAAGGACAAGGGAAAGAAAGGGAACTTCAAGAAGAATGGCAAGAAAGTTGCCACTTCCTGAAGAAGCCCAAATCTAGACCTAAGCCAGAAACTGAGTGCTTCAACTGCAAAGGAAATGGTCACTGAAAGCGGAAGTACCCCAAATTCTTGGCAGATAAGAAGGATGGCAAAGTGAACAAAAGTATATTTGATATACATGTTATCGATGTGTACTTTACTAGTGTTCATAGTAACCCCAGGGTATTTGATACCAGTTAAGTTGCTAAGATTATTAACTCGAAACAAGAGTTACAAAATGAACACAGACTAGTTAAGCGCAAGGTGATGATGTGTGTTGGAAATGATTCCAAGGTTGATAAGATCACCATCGCACACTCCTTTTACCTTCGGGATTAGTGTTGAACATAAAATAAATGTTATTTGGTGTTTGCGTTGAGCATGAATATGATTGGATCATGTTTATTGCAATACGGTTATTCATTTAAGTCAAAGAATAATTGTTGTTCTGTTTACGTGAATAAAACCTTCTATGGTCATACACTTAATATAAATGGTGTTGGGGAACGCAGTAATTTCAGAAATTTTCCTACGCACACGCAAGATCATGGTGATGCATAGCAACAAGAGGGGAGAGTGTTGTCTACCTACCCTCGTAGACCGTAAGCGAAAACATTATGACAACGCGGTTGATGTAGTCATACGTCTTGACGATCGACCGTAAGCGAAAGTATGATACCTCCGCGATCTTCACACATTCGGCTCGGTGACGTCCCACGAACTCACGATCCAGCAGAGTGTCTGATACGTCCATTTTGCATCATGCTTTTATATCGATATTTATTGCATTATGGGTTGTTATTACACATTATGTCACAATACTTATGCCTATTCTCTCTTATTTTACAAGGTTTACATAAAGAGGGAGAATGTCGGCAGCTGGGATTCAGGGCTGGAAAAGGAGCAAATATTAGAGACCTATTCTGCACAACTCCAAAAGTCCTGAAACTTCACGGAAGACGTTTTCAGAATATATAAAAAATACTGAGCGTAAGAAGTTCACCAAGGGGGCCACACCCTGCCCACGAGGGTGGGGGGCGCGCCCCCTACCTCGTGGCCCCCCTGGTGGCCTTCCGATGGCCATCTTCTGCTATATGGAGTCTTTCGATGAGGAAATAATCATAAGCCATCTTTCCGGACGAGACTCCGCCGCCACGAGGCGGAACCTTGGCAGAACCAATCTAGGGCTCTGGCGGAGCTGTTTTGTCGGGGAAACTTCCCTCCGGGAGGGGGAAATCATCGCCATCGTCATCACCAACGCTCCTCTCATCGGGAGAGGGCAATATCCATTAACATCTTCACCAGCACCATCTCCTCTCAAAACCCTAGTTCATCTCTTGTATCCAATTCTTGTCTCTAAATCCGGGATTGGTACCTGTGGGTTGCTAGTAGTGTTAATTACTCCTTGTAGTTGATGCTAGTTGGTTTATTTGGTGGAATATCATATGTTCAGATCCATTATGCATATTAATACCGCTCTAATTATGAACATGAATATGCTTTGTGAGTAGTTACGTTTGTTCCTGAGGACATGGGAGAAGTCGTGCTATTAGTAGTCATGTGAATTTGGTATTCGTTCGATATTTTGATGAGATGTATGTTGTCTCTCCTCTAGTGGTGTTATGTGAACGTCGACTATAGGACACTTCACCATTATTTGGGCCTAGAGGAAGGCATTGGGAAGTAATAAGTAGATGATGGGTTGCTAGAGTGACAGAAGCTTAAACCCTAGTTTATGCATTGCTTCGTAAGGGGCTGATTTGGATCCATATGTTTCATGCTATGGTTAGGTTTACCTTAATACTTTTGTTGTAGTTGCGGTGCTTGCAATAGAGGTTAATCATAAGTGGGATGCTTGTCCAAGTAAGGGCAGCACCCAAGCACCGGTCCACCCACATACCAAATTATCAAGGTACCGAATGTGAATCATATGAACGTGATGAAAACTAGCTTGACGATAATTCCCATGCGTCCTCGGGAGCGCTTTACATCATATAGGAGTTTGTCCAGGCTTGTCCTTTGCTACAAAAAGGATTGGGCCACCTTGCTGCACTTTATTTACTTTTGTTACTTGTTACTCGTTACAAATTATCCTATCACAAAACTATCTGTTACCTATTATTTCAGTGTTTGCAGAGAATACCTTACTGAAAACCACTTATCATTTCCTTCTGCTCCTCGTTGGGTTCAACACTATTACTTATCGAAAGGACTACGATAGATCCCCTATACTTGTGGGTCATCAAGACTCTTTTTCTGGCGCTGTTGCTGGGGAGTGAAGCGCCTTTGGTAGGTGGAATTTGGTAAGGAAAAAATTATATAGTGTGTTGAAATTTACTGTCACTTGTTACTATGGAAAGTAATCCTCTGTGGGGCTTGTTCGGGGTATCTTTACCCCGACCAGTAGAGCAAAGAGTTGCTCCTCAACCTACTGAACCTACTAAAAATGAAAATGTCTACTTTGAAATTCCTTCGGGAATGATAGAAAAACTGCTAGCTAATCCTTTTGCAGGAGACAGAACAGTGCATCCTGATGAGCACCTAATATATGTGGATGAAGTTTGTGGATTATTTAAGCTTGCAGGTGTACCCGGAGATGTTATTAAGAAGAAGGTCTTCCCTTTATCTTTGAAGGAAGATGCATTGACATGGTATAGGCTATGTGATGATACGGGGTCATGGAACTACAAACGATTGAAATTGGAATTTCATCAGAAGTTTTATCCTATGCATCTTGTTCATCGTGATCGCAATTATATATATAATTTCTGGCCTCGCAAAGGATAAAGCATCGCTCAAGCTTGGGGGGAGGCTTAAATCAATCTTATATTCATGCCCCAATCATGAGCTCTCAAGAGAAATGATTATTCAAAATTTATATGCTCGACTTTCTGATAACAATCGCACCATGCTCGATACTTCTTGTGCTGGCTATTTTATGACGGAGACTATTGAATTCGAATGGGATTTATTGGAAAGAACTAAATGCAACTCTAAAGATTGGGACCTCGACGAAGGTAAGGAGTCAGGTATGACACCTAAGTTTGATTGTGTTAAATCTTTTATGGACATCGATATTTTCCGTAAGTTTAGCACTAAATATGGCCTTGACTCTGAGATAGTAGCTTCTTTCTGTGAATCTTTTGATACTTATGTTGATCTCCCTAAGGAGAAGTGGTTTAAATATCGTCCTCCCATAGAAGTAAAAGTAGCTGCACCTATTAAAGTTGAAGAAAAGACTATCACTTATAATGATCCTATTGTTCCTACTTCTTATGTTGAGAAACCACCTTTTCCTGTTAGGATAAAGGATCATGCTAAAGCTTCAACTGTGGTTCGGAAAAGCAATATTAGAACTTACACACCTGCTGAGCAAATTAAAGTTGAACCTAATATTGCTATTGTTAAAGATCTCTTGTCTGATAATATTGATGGGCATGTTATTCATTTCCGTGATGAGACTGCTAGAATTGCTAAACCTTCTGCTAAAGATAAACCTAGACCTTTGGTAGGCATGCCTGTTATTTCTGTTAAAATAGGAGACCATTGCTATCATGGCTTATGTGATATGGGTGCTAGTGCTAGTGCAATTTCTTTTGACTTATACAAAGAAATTATGCATGATATTGCACCTGCTGAGATAGAAGATATCGATGTCACAATTAAACTTGCCAATAGGGATACTATTTCACCAATGGGAATTGTTAGAGATGTTGAAGTCTTGTGTGGGAAAACTAAATATCCTTCTGATTTTCTTATTCTTGGTTCCCCACAAGATAGCTTTTGTCCCATTATATTTGGTAGACCCTTCTTGAACATTGTTAATGCTAAGATAGTTTGCAAAAGGATGTTGTTACTATTGGTTTAGGTGATATGTCTTATGAATTTAATTTCTCTAAATTTTGTAGACAACACCGTGAAGAGGAATTACCTAGTAAAGATGAAATTATTGGTCTTGCTTCTATTGCCATACCTCCTAGTGATCCTTTAGAACAATATTTGCTAGACCACGAAAATGATATGTTTATGAATGAAAGAAGGGAAATAGATGAAGTATTCTTTAAACGGGAACCCATCCTGAAACACAATTTGCTTGTTGAAATCCCAGGGGATCCTCCTCCACCCAAGGGTGATCCCGTGTTTGAGCTTAAACCGTTACCCGATACTCTTAAATATGCTTATCTTGATGAGAAAAAGATATATCATGTTATTATTAGTGCTAACCTTTCACAGCATGAAGAAGAGAGATTATTGAAAACTCTGAAGAAGCACCGTTCTGCTATTGGATATACTCTTGATAATCTTAAGGGCATTAGTCCCACTCTGTGTCAACATAAAATAAATTTAGAGGAAGATGCCAAACCAGATCGTGATCATCAACGATGACTGAATCCTAAGATGAAGGAAGTGGTAAGAAAGGAAATACTAAAGCTTCTTGAGGCAGGTATAATTTATCCCGTTGCTGATAGTCAGTGGGTAAGTCCTGTTAATTGTGTCCCTAAGAAGGGAGGTATTACTGTCGTTCCTAATGATAAAGATGAGTTGATCCCGCAAAGAATTATTACAGGTTATAGGATGGTAATTGATTTCGGCAAATTAAATAAAGTTACTAAAAAGATCATTACCCCTTACCTTTTATCAATCAAATGCTAGAAAGATTATCCAAACATACACATTTTTGCTTTCTAGATGGTTATTCTGGTTTCTCTCAAATACCTGTGTCAGCCAATGATCAATCAAAGACTACTTTTACTTGCCCTTTTGGTACTTTTGCTTATAGACGTATGCCTTTTGGTTTATGTAATGCACCTGCTACCGTTCAAAGATGCATGATGGCTATATTCTCTGACTTTTGTGAAAAGATTTGTGAGGTTTTCATGGACGATTTCTCCGTCTATGGACCCTCTTTTGATGATTGCTTAAGCAACCTTGATCGAGTTTTGCAGAGATGTGAAGAAACTAACCTTGTCTTGAATTGGGAGAAGTGCCAATTCATGGTTAATGAAGGTATTGTCTTGGGGCATAAAGTTTCTGAAAGAGGTATTGAAGTTGATAAAGCTAAAGTTGATGCTATTGAAAAGATGCCATGTCCCAAGGACATCAAAGGTATAAGAAGTTTCCTTGGTCATGCCAGTTTTTATAGGAGGTTCATTAAGGACTTCTCAAAAATTTCCCGGCCTCTAACTAATTTATTACGAAAAGATATACCATTTGTTTTTTATGATGATTGCGTAGAAGCATTTGAAATACTTAAGAAAGCATTGATCTCTGCACCGATTGTTCAGCCACCTGATTGGAATTTACCCTTTGAAATTATGTGTGATGCTAGTGATTATGCTGTAGGTGCTGTTCTAGAGCAAAGAGTTGATAAGAAATTAAATGTTATTCAATATGCTAGTAAAACTCTAAACAATGCTCAGAGAAATTATGCTACTACTGAAAAGGAATTCCTAGCAGTTGTATTTGCTTGTGATAACTTTAGACCTTATATTGTTGATTCTAAAGTAACTATTCACACTGATCATGCTGCTATTAAATATCTTATGGAAAAGAAAGATGCTAAACCTAGACTTATTAGATGGGTTCTCTCGCTACAAGAATTTGATTTGCATATCATTGATAGAAAGGGAGCTGAGAACCTCGTTGCAGACAACTTGTCTAGGTTAGAAAATGTTCTTGATAACCCACTACCTATTGATGATAGCTTTACTGATGAACAATTAAATGTCATAAATGCTTCTCATACTGCTCCATGGTATGCTGATTATGCTAATTACATTGTTGCTAAATTTATACCACCTAGCTTCACATACCAGCAAAAGAAAAAGTTCTTCTATGATTTGAGACATTACTTTTGGGATGACCCACACCTTTATAAAGAAGGAGTAGATGGTATTATTAGACGTTGTGTACCTGAGCATGAATAGGAACAGATCCTACGCAAGTGTCACTCCGAGGCTTATGGAGGACACCACGTTGGAGATAGAATTGCACATAAGGTATTACAATTTCGTCTTTATTGGCTTACTCTCTTTAAGGATGCCCGTAAGTTTGTCTTGTCTTGTGATGAATTTCGAAGAATTGGTAATATTAGTAGACGTCAAGAAATGCCTATGAATTATTCACTTGTTACTGAACCATTTGATGTTTGGGGCTTTGATTATATGGGACCTTTTCCTTCCTCTAATGGATATACACATATTTTAGTTGTTGTTGATTACGCTACTAAGTGGGTAGAAGCTATTCCAACTAGTAGTGCTGATCATAACACCTCTATTAAGATGCTTAAAGAAGTTATTTTTCCAAGGTTTGGAGTCCCTAGATATTTAATGACTGATGGTGGTTCACATTTTATACATGGTGCTTTCCGTAAAATGCTTGCTAAATATGATTTTAATCATAGAATTGCATCTCCTTATCACCCGCAGTCTAGTGGTCAAGTAGAATTGAGTAATAGAGAACTCAATTATTTTTGCAAAAGACTGTTAATAGATCTAGAAAGAATTGGTCCAAGAAACTTGATGATGCATTGTGGGCCTATAGAAATGCATATAAAAATCCTATGGGTATGTCTCCGTATAAAATGGTTTATGGAAAAGCATGTCACTTACCTCTCGAACTAGAACATAAGGCTTATTGGGCTATTAAAGAACTCAATTATGATTCCAAACTTGCCGGTGAGAAGAGGCTATTTGACCTTAGCTCATTTGATGAATGGAGAACCCAAGCCTATGAGAATGCCAAATTATTTAAATAAAAAGTTAAAAGATGGCATGACAAAAGGATACAAAAGCATGAGTTTAATATAGGTGATTATGTATTGCTATAAAACTCTCATTTAAGATTTTTTGCAGGAAAACTTCTCTCTAAATGGGAAGATCCTTACGTTATCGAGGAGGTCTATCGTTCCGGTGCCATAAAAATCAACAACTTCGAAGGCACAAATACGAAGGTGGTGAACGGTCAAAGAATTAAACATTATATCTCATGTAATCCTATAAATGTTGAAACCAATGTTATTGAAACTATAACCCCGGAGGAATACATAAGGGACACTTTCCAGAACGTTTCAGACTCCGAAAAGGAATAGGTATGTGGTACGGTAAGTAAAACGACTCCAAAACTGTTCTAATGGCAATTTTCTTCCGTTTTGGAATATTTAGAAAAATAGAAAAATAAGAAGCAGTTCGGGAAGGACACGAGGCCTCCACGAGGGTGGAGGGTGCGCCCCACCCCCCTGGACGCGCCCCCTACCTCGTGGGCACCTCGTGTGCTCTCCGGACTATGTTTTCATACACGGCGCGTATTTTGGTCGGTAAAAATTCATTATATATTATCCCGAAGGTTTTAACCCCCGTATCACGCAAATATCTCTTGTCTTTGTTTCGAGCTATTGTCTGTCAGGGTTATCAAGACCAGGCATTATGTCGTCTCCCTCCTCCTCCAACCATGAGGGCAACGATGCTTGGCTAATGAAGATAGAGCTGAAGAGAGAAGAACCCATGGAGATCAACAAGGATGAAGGGATCAAGAAGACCACGGAGGACCAAGTTCCGGCGACAGAAGACATCCTTCAACTTGATCAAAACCTTCTTACCCCAACTGAGATCGAAGCTTTCAAGATGATCGAGTTAGCTTGTATACAAAATAAGTATCTCACACGTGAAAATATTTTGTTCAAGGAGCATATCATCGCACTCAAAGGCATTATCCGAAAGTTAGAAGACCTCCTACGCTCGATGTGCGACTATCCATCACCAACAACTCCACCTTCTTCACCAACAAAGGAGACATAATCACATGGGTAAGGGCACTCCCCTTGGCAACTGCAAAACTTGGGGGAGTGCCCCGGTATTGTATCACCATCACTTTTATCCTTACTGCTTTTCTTAGTTCGATCCTTTTGATAATATCTCGATCTAGTAGAATAAAAGTTTTAGTATGATCTAGTTGTGAGTTTTGCTTTATGATCCTTCTATGTAATAGAGTCCGTGAGCTATATATAATAAATATTAGTGTTGAGTCAAGGGCTTGATGATTTTGCCATGATCTTAAGTGAATAAAAGAAAAGAGAAAGAAATAAAAAGAAACAAAGAGATCATATGGATCTTCTGGAGAGTAATGAGCTCACATCGAAAGAGTATGATGAATAAAAGTTGTTGAGAGTTGACAAACATAGTTTTGGTCATCGTTGCAATTAATAGGAAGTAATAAAGAAAGAGAGGTCTTCACATATAAATATACTATCTTGGACATCTTTTATTATTGTGAGCACTCATTAAATATGACATGCTAAAAGAGTTGCCGTTGGACAAGGAAGACAACGTAATGGGTTATGTTTTCTTACATCTGAGATAGATTATATTGTCTTGGATCATCCAACATGATTGAGCTTGCCTTTCCCCCTCATGCTAGCCAAATCGTTTGCACCAAGTAGAGATACTACTTGTGCTTCCAAACACCCTTAAACCAGTTTTGCCATGAGAGTCCACCATATCTACCTATGGATTGAGTAAGATCCTTCAAGTAAGTTGTCATCGGTGCAAGCAATAAAAATTGCTCTCTAAATATGTATGATTGATTGGTGTGGAGGAAATAAGCTTTATACGATCGTGTGATGTGGAAGAAATAAAAGCAACAGACTGCATAATAAAGGTCCATATCACAAGTGGCAATATAAAGTGACGTTCTTTCGCATTAAGATTTTGTGCATCCAACCATAAAAGCGCATGACAACCTCTGCTTCCCTCTGCGAAGGGCCTATCTTTTACCTTTATCTCCTACCTTACATAAGAGTCATGGTGATCTTCGCCCTTCCTTTTTACATTTTATCTTTTGGCAAGCACAACATGTTGGAAAGATCCTGGTATATATGGCTAATTGGATGTAAGTTTTCATGAACTATTATTGTTGACATTACCCTTGAGGTAAAATGTTGGGAGACAAAACTATAAGCCCCTATCTTTCTCTATGTCCGATTGAAACTCCATACCTATAAGTATTGCGTGAGTGTTAGGAATTGTGAAAGACTAAATGATAGTTGAGTATGTGGACTTGCTGAAAAGCTCTTATATTGACTCTTTCCTATATTATGATAAATTGTAATTTCTCCAATGACTAAGATTATAGTTTGTTAGTTTTCAATGAAGTTTATGATTCATACTTGAAATTGTGATTGAATTATTACTCTAGCATAAGAGATCATATGACAAGAATTATATAAGTTGTTGTTCTAAGAATGATCATGATGCCCTCATGTTCGTATTTTATTTTTATTGACACCTCTATCTCTAAACATGTGGACATATTTTTCGATTTTAGCTTTCGCTTGAGGACAAGCAAGGTCTAAGCTTGAGGACAAGCGAGGTCTAAGCTTGGGGGAGTTGATATGTCCATTTTGCATCTTGCTTTTATATCAATATTTATTGCATTATGGGCTGTTATTACACATTATGTCACAATACTTATGCCTATTCTCTCTTATTTTACAAGGTTTACATAAAGAGGGAGAATGCCGGAAGCTGGGATTCAGGGCTGGAAAAGGAGCAAATATTAGAGACCTATTATGCACAGCTCCAAAAGTCCTGAAACTTCACGGAAGACGTTTTCATAATATATAAAAAATACTGAGCGCAAGAAGTTCACCAAGGGGGCCACACCCTACCCACGAGGGTGGGGGCGCGCCCCCTACCTCGTGGGCCCCCTAGTGGCCCTCCGATGGCCATCTTCTGCTATATGGAGTCTTTTGATGAGGAAATAATCATAAGCCATCTTTCCGGACGAGACTCCGCCGCCACGAGGCGGAACCTTGGCGGAACCAATCTAGGGCTCTGGCGGAGCTGTTCTGCCGGGGAAACTTCCCTTCGGGAGGGGGAAATCATCGTCATCGTCATCACCAACACTCCTCTCATCGGGAGAGGGCAATCTCCATTAACATCTTCACCAGCACCATCTCCTCTCAAAACCCTAGTTCATCTCTTGTATCTAATTCTTGTCTTTAAGTCCGGGATTGGTACTTGTGGGTTGCTAGTAGTGTTAATTACTCCTTGTAGTTGATGCTAGTTGGTTTATTTGGTGGAAGACCATATGTTTAGATCCTTTGTGCATATTAATACCCCTCTGATTATGTACATGAATATGCTTTGTGAGTAGTTACGTTTGTTCCTGAGGACATGGGAGAAGTCTTGCTATTAGTAGTCATGTGAATTTGGTATTCGTTCGATATTTTGATGAGATGTATGTTGTCTCTCCTCTAGTGGTGTTATGTGAACGTCGACTAGATGACACTTCACCGTTATTTGGGCCTAGAGGAAGGCATTGGGAAGTAATAAGTAAATGATAGGTTGCTAGAGTGACAGAAGCTTAAACCCTAGTTTATGCGTTGCTTCGTAAGGGGCTGATTTGAATCCATATGTTTCATGCTATGGTTAGGTTTACCTTAATACTTTTGTTGTAGTTGCGGGTGCTTGCAATAGACGTTAATCATAAGTGGGATGCTTGTACAAGTAAGGGCAGAACCCAATCACCGGTCCTCCCACATACCAAATTATCAAGGTACCGAATGCGAATCATATGAACGTGATGAAAACTAGCTTGACGATAATTCCCATGTGTTCTCCGGAGCGCTTTACATCATATAAGAGTTTGTCCAGGCTTCTCCTTTGCTACAAAAAGGATTGGTCCACCTTGATGCACTTTATTTACTTTTGTTACTTGTTACTCGTTACAAATTATCCTATCACAAAACTATCTGTTACCTATTATTTCAGTGCTTGAAGAGAATACCTTGCTGAAAACCGCTTATCATTTCCTTCTGCTCCACGTTGGGTTCGACACTCTTACTTATTGAAAGTACTACAATAGATCCCTATACTTGTGGGTCATCAAGACTCTTTTCTGGCGCCGTTGTCGGGGAGTGAAGCGCCTTTGGTAGGTGGAATGTGGTAAGGAAAAATTTATATAGTGTGCTGAAATTTACGGTCACTCGTTAATATGGAAAGTAATCCTCTGTGGGGCTTGTTCGGGGTATCTTCACCCCGACCAGTAGAGCAAAGAGTTGCTCCTCAACCTACTAAACCTACTGAAAATGAAAATGTCTGCTTTGAAATTCCTTCGGGTATGATAGAAAAACTGCTAGCTAATCCTTTTGCAGGAGACGGAACAGTGCATCCTGATGAGCACCTAATATATGTGGATGAAGTTTGTGGATTATTTAAGCTTGCAGGTGTACCTAGAGATGTTATTAATAGGAAGGTCTTCCCTTTATATTTGAAGGAAGATGCATTGACATGGTATAGGCTATGTGATGATACGGGGTCATGGAACTATAAACAATTGAAATTGGAATTTCATCAGAAGTTTTATCCTATGCATCTTGTTCGTCGTGATCGCAATTATATATATAATTTCTGGCCTCGCGAAGGAGAAAGCATCTCTCAAGCTTGGGGGAGGCTTAAATCAATGTTATATTCATGCCCCAATCATGAGCTCTCAAGAGAAATGATTATTCATAATTTATATGCTCGGCTTTCTGATAACAATCGCACCATGCTCGATACTTCTTGTGCTGGCTATTTTATGACGAAGACTATTGAATTCAAATGGGATTTATTGGAAAGAATTAAATGCAACTCTGAAGATTGGGACCTAGATGAAGGTAAGGAGTCAGGTATGACACCTAAGTTTGATTGAGTTAAATCTTTTATGGATATCGATGTTTTCCGTAAATTTAGCACTAAATATGGACTTGACTCTGAGATAGTAGCTTCTTTCTATGAATCTTTTTCTACTCATGTTGATCTCCCTAGGGAGAAGTGATTCAAATACCATCCTCCCATAGAAGTAAAAGTAGCTGCACCTATTAAAGTTGAAGAAAAGACTATCACTTATAATGATCCAATTGTTCCTACTTCTTATGTTGAGAAACCACCTTTCCCCGTTAGGATAAAGGATCATGCTAAAGCTTCAACTGTGGTTCGTAAAAGCAATATTAGAACTTATACACCTGCTGAGAAAATTAAAGTTGAACCTAATATTGCTATTGTTAAAGATCTCTTGTCTGATAATATTGATGGGCATGTTATTCATTTCCGTGATGAGACTGCTAGAATTGCTAAACCTTGTGCTAAAAATAAACCTAGATCTTTGGTAGGCATGCCTGTTATTTCTGTTAAAATAGGAGATAATTGCTATCATGGCTTATGTGATATGGGTGCTAGTGCTAGTGCAATACCTTTTGACTTATACAAAGAAATTATGCATGATATTGCACCTGCTGCGATAGAATATATTGATGTCACAATTAAACTTGCCAATAGGGATACTATTTCACCAATGGGAATTGTTAGAGATGTTGAAGTATTGTGTGGGAAAACTAAATATCCTGCTGATTTTCTTGTTCTTGGTTCCCCACAAGATAGCTTTTGTCCCATTATATTTGGTAGACCCTTCTTGAACACTGTTAATGCTAAGATAGATTGCAAAAAGGATGTTGTTACTATTGGTTTAGGTGATATGTCTCATGAATTTAATTTCTCTAAATTTCGTAGACAACACCGTGAAGAGGAATTACCTAGTAAAGATGAAATTATTGGTCTTGCTTCTATTGTTGTACCTCCTAGTGATCCTTTAGAACAATATTTGCTAGACCATGAAAATGATATGTTTATGAATGAAAGAAGGGAAATAGATGAAGTATTCTTTAAACAGGAACCCATCCTAAAACACAATTTGCATGTTGAAATCCTAGGGGATGCTCCTCCACCCAAGGGTGATCCCGTGTTTGAGCTTAAACTGTTACCTGATACTCTTAAATATGCTTATCTTCATGAGAAAAAGATATATCCTATTATTATTAGTGCTAACCTTTCAAAGCATGAAGAAGAGAAATTATTGAAAACTCTGAAGAAGCACCGTGCTGCTATTGGATATACTCTTGATGATCTTAAGGGCATTAGTCCCACTCTGTGTCAACACAAAATAAATTTAGAGGAAGATGCCAAACCAGATCGTGATCATCAACGACGGCTGAATCCTAAGATGAAGGAAGTGGTAAGAAATGAAATACTAAAGCTTCTTGAGACTGGTATAATTTATGTCGTTGCTGATAGTCAGTGGGTAAGTCCTGTCCATTGTGTCCCTAAGAAGGGAAGTATTACTATCGTTCCTAATGATAAAGATGAGTAGATCCCACAAATAATTATTACAGGTTATAGGATGGTAATTCATTTCTGCAAATTAAAGAAAGCTACTAAAAAAGATCATTACCCCTTACCTTTTATTGATCAAATGCTAGAAAGATTATCCAAACATACACATTTTTGCTTTCTAGATGGTTATTCTGGTTTCTCTCAAATACCTATGTCAGCCAATGATCAATCAAAGACTACTTTTACTTGCCCTTTTGGTACTTTTGCTTATAGACGTATGCCTTTTGGTTTATGTAATGCACCTGCTACCTTTCAAAGATGCATGATGGCTATATTCTTTGACTTTTGTGAAAAGATTTGTGAGGTTTTCATGGACAATTTCTCCGTCTATGGATCCTCTTTTGATGATTGCTTAAGCAACCTTGATCGAGTTTTGTAGAGATGTGAAGAAACTAACATTGTCTTGAATTGGGAGAAGTGCCACTTCATGGTTAATGAAGGTATTGTCTTGGGGCATAAAGTTTCTGAAAGAGGTATTGAAGTTGATAAAGCTAAAGTTGATGCTATTGAAAAGATG
This sequence comes from Triticum aestivum, assembly GCF_018294505.1. Classification (NCBI taxonomy): domain Eukaryota; kingdom Viridiplantae; phylum Streptophyta; class Magnoliopsida; order Poales; family Poaceae; genus Triticum; species Triticum aestivum. The sequence continues at coordinate 224,111,081 of NC_057809.1, read as the reverse complement.
CCATGTCCCAAGGACATCGAAGGTATAAGAAGTTTCCATGGTCATGCCAGTTTTTATAGGAGGTTCATTAAGGACTTCTCAAAAATTTCTCGGCCTCTAACTAATTTATTACGAAAAGATATACCATTTGTTTTTGATGATGATTGCGTAGAAGCATTTGAAATACTTAAGAAAGCATTGATCTCTTCACCGATTGTTCAGCCACCTGATTGGAATTTACCCTTTGAAATTATGTGTGATGCTAGTGATTATGCTGTAGGTGTTGTTCTAGAGCAAAGAGTTGATAAGAAATTAAATGTTATTCAATATGCTATTAAAACTCTAGACAATGCTCAGAGAAATTATGCTACTACTGAAAAGGAATTCCTAGCAGTTGTATTTGCTTGTGATAAGTTTAGACCTTATATTGTTGATTCTAAAGTAACTATTCACATTGATCATGCTGCTATTAAATATCTTATGGAAAAGAAATATGCTAAACCTAGACTTATTAGATGGGTTCTCTTGCTACAAGAATTTGATTTGCATATATTGATAGAAAGGGAGCTGAGAACCCCATTGCAGACAACTTGTCTAGGTTAGAAAATGTTCTTGATGACCCACTACCTATTGATGATAGCTTTCCTGATGAAAAATTAAATGTCATAAATGCTTCTCATACTGCTCCATGGTATGCTGATTATGCTAATTACATTGTTGCTAAATTTATACCACCTAGTTTCACATACCAGCAAAAGAAAAAGTTCTTCTATGATTTGAGACATTACTTTTGGGATGACCCACACCTTTATAAAGAAGGAGTAGATGGTATTATTAGACGTTGTGTACCTGAGCATGAATAGGAACAGATCCTATGCAAGTGTCACTCCGAGGCTTATGGAGGACACCACGCTGGAGATAGAACTGCACATAAGGTATTACAATCTGGTTTTTATTGGCCTACTCTCTTCAAGGATGCCCGTAAGTTTGTCTTGTCTTGTGATGAATGTCAAAGAATTGGAGTCAAGAAATGCCTATGAATTATTCACTTGTTATTGAACCATTTGATGTTTGGGGCTTTGATTATATGGGACCTTTTCCTTCCTCTAATGGATATACACATATTTTAGTTGCTGTTTATTACGTTACTAAGTGGGTAGAAGCTATTCCAACTAGTAGTGCTGATCATAACACCTCTATTAAGATGCTTAATGAAGTTATTTTTCCAAGGTTTGGAGTCCCTAGATATTTAATGACTATTGGTGGTTCACATTTTATTCATGGTGCTTTCCGTAAAATGCTTGCTAAATATGATGTTAATCATAGAATTGCATCTCCTTATCACCCGCAGTCTAGTGGTCAAGTATAATTGAGTAATAGAGAACTCAAATTAATTTTGCAAAAGACTATTAATAGATCTAGAAAGAATTGGTCCAGGAAACTGGATGATGCATTATGGGTCTATAGAACCGCATATAAAAATCCTATGGGTATGTCTCCGTATAAAATGGTTTATGGAAAAGGCATGTCACTTACCTCTCGAACTAGAACATAAGGTTTATTGGGCTATTAAAGAACTCAATTATGATTTCAAACTTGCTGGTGAGAAGAGGCTATTTGACATTATCTCACTTGATGAATGGAGAACCCAAGCCTATGAGAATGCCAAATTATTTAAAGAAAAAGTTAAAAGATGGCATGACAAAAGGATACAAAAGCGTGAGTTTAATATAGGTGATTATGTATTTCTATACAACTCTCGTTTAAGATTTTTTGCAGGAAAACTTCTCTCTAAATGGGAAGGTCCTTACGTTATCGAGGAGGTCTATCGTTTCGGTGCCACAAAAATCAACAACTTCGAAGGCACAAATCCGAAGGTGGTGAACGGTCAAAGAATTAAACATTATATCTTAGGTAATCCTATAAATGTTGAAACCAATGTTATTCAAACCGTAACCCCGGAGGAATACATAAGGGACACTTTCCGGAACGTTTCAGACTCCTAAAAGGAATAGGTATGTGGTACGGTAAGTACACCGACTCCAAAACAGTTCTAATGGAAATTTTCTTCTGTTTTGGAATATTTAGAAAAATAGAAAAATAAGAAGCAGTCCGGGAAGGACACGAGGCCTCCACGAGGGTGGAGGGCACGCCCCCCTACCTCGTGGGCACCTCGTGTGCTCTCCGGACTCCGTTTTCATACACGACACGTATTTTGGTCGGTAAAAATTCGTTATATATTCTCCCGAAGGTTTTAACCCCCGTATCATGCAAATATCTCTTGTCTTTGTTTCGAGCTGTTTTCTGTCAGGGTTATCAAGGCCAGGCATTATGTCGTCTCCCTCCTCCTCCAACCATGAGGGCAACGATGCTTGGCTAATGAAGATAGAGATGAAGAGAGAAGAACCCATGGAGATCAACAAGGATGAAGGGATCAAGAAGACCACGGAGGACCAAGTTCTGGCGACAGAAGACATCCTTCAACTTGACCAAAACCTTCTTACCCCAACTGAGATCGAAGCTTTCAAGATGATCGAGTTAGCTCGTATACAAAATAAGTATCTCACACGTGAAAATATTTTGTTGAAGGAGCATATCATCGCACTCAAAGGCATTATCCGCAAGTTAGAAGACCTCCTACGCTCGATGTGCGACTATCCATCACCAAGAACTCCACCTTCTTCACCAACAAAGGAGACATAATCACGTGGGTATGGGCACTCCCCTTGTCAACTGCCAAGCTTGGGGGAGTGCCCCGGTATCGTATCACCATCACTTTTATCCTTGCCGATTTTCTTAGTTCGATCCTTTTGATAATATCTCGATCTAGTAGAATAAAAGTTTTAGTATGATCTAGTTGTGAGTTTTGCTATATGATCCTTCTATGTAATCGAGTCTGTGAGCTATATATTATAAAGACTAGTGTTGAGTCAAGGGCATGATTATTTTGCCATGATCTTAAGTGAATAAAAGAAAAGAGACAGAAATAAAAAGAAACAAAGATATCATATGGATCTTCTGGAGAGTAATGAGCTCACATAGAAAGAGTATGATGAATAAAAGTTGTTGAGAGTTGACAAACATAGTTTTGGTCATCGTTGCAATAAATAGGGAGTAATAAAGAAAGAGAGGTCTTCACATATAAATATACTATCTTGGACATCTTTTATGATTGTGAGCACTCATTAAAATATGACATGCTAAAAGAGTTGACGTTGGACAAGGAAGACAACATAATGGGTTATGTTTTCTTACATCTGAGATAAATTATATTGTCTTGGATCATCCAACATGATTGAGCTTGCCTTTCCCCCTCATGCTAGCCAAAACCTTTGCACCAAGTAGAGATACTACTTGTGCTTCCAGACACCCTTAAACCAGTTTTGCCATGAGAGTCCACCATATCTACCTATGGATTGAGTAAGATCCTTCAAGTAAGTTGTCATCGGTGCAAGCAATAAAAATTGCTCTCTAAATATGTATGATTGATTGGTGTGGAGGAAATAAGCTTTATACGATCGTGTGATATGGATGAAATAAAAGCGACAGGCTGCATAATAAAGGTCCATATCACAAGTGGCAATATAAAGTGACACTCTTTCGCATTAAGATTTTGTGCATCCAACCATAAAAGCGCATGACAACCTCTGCTTCCCTCTACGAAGGGCCTATCATTTACCTTTATCTCCTACCTTACATAAGAGTCATGGTGATCTTCACCCTTCCTTTTTACATTTTATCTTTTGGCAAGCACAACATGTTGGAAAGATCCTGGTATATATGGCTAATTGGATGTAAGTTTTCATGAACTATTATTGTTGACATTACCCTTGAGGTAAAACGTTGGGAGGCAAAACTATAAGCCCCTATGTTTCTCTGTGTCCGATTGAAACTCCATACACATAAGTATTGCGTGAGTGTTAGCAATTGTGAAAGACTAAATGATAGTTGAGTATGTGGACTTGCTGAAAAGCTCTTATATTGACTCTTTCATATATTGTGATAAATTGCAATTGCTCCAATGACTGAGATTATAGTTTGTTAGTTTTCGATGAAGTTTATGATTCATACTTGAAATTGTGATTGAATTATTACTCTAGCATAAGAGATCATATGACAAGAATTATATAAGTTGTTGTTCTAATAATGATCATGATGCCCTCATGTCCGTATTTTATTTTTATGGACACCTCTATCTCTAAACATGTGGACATATTTTTCGATTTCAGCTTTCGCTTGAGGACAAGCGAGGTCTAAGCTTGAGGACAAGCGAGGTCTAAGCTTGGGGGAGTTGATACGTCCATTTTGCATCATGCTTTTATATCGATATTTATCGCATTATGGGCTGTTATTACACATTATGTCACAATACTTATGCCTGTTCTCTCTTATTTTACAAGGTTTACATAAAGAGGGAGAATGCCGGCAGTTGGGATTCAGGGCTGGAAAAGGAGCAAATATTAGAGACCTATTCTGCACAGCTCCAAAAGTCCTGAAACTTCACGCAAGACGTTTTCAGAATATATAAAAAATACTGAGCGCAAGAATTTCACCAAGGGGGCCACACCATGCCCACGAGGGTGGGGGGAGCGCTCCCTACCCGTGCCACCCTGGTGGCCCTCCGATGGCCATCTTCTGCTATATGGAGTCTTTTGATGAGGAAATAATCATAAGCCATCTTTCCGGATGAGACTCTGCCGCCACGAGGCAGAACCTTGGCGGAACCAATCTAGGACTCTGACGGAGCTGTTCTGCAGGGGAAACTTCCCTTCGGGAGGGGGAAATCATTGCCATCGTCATCACCAACGCTCCTCTCATCGGGAGAGGGAAATCTCCATTAACATATTCACCAGCACCATCTCCTCTCAAAACCCTAGTTCATCTCTTGTATCCAATTCTTGTCTCTAAGTTCGGGATTGGTACCTGTGGGTTGCTAGTAGTGTTAATTACTCCTTGTAGTTGATGCTAGTTGGTTTATTTGGTGGAAGATCATATGTTCAGATCCTTTATGCATATTAATATCCCTCTGATTGTGAACATGAATATACTTTGTGAGTAGTTACGTTTGTTCCTGAGGACATGGGAGAAGTCTTGCTATTAGTAGTTATGTGAATTTGGTATTCGTTCGATATTTTGATGAGATGTATGTTGTCTCTCCTCTAGTGGTGTTATGTGAACATCGACTACATGACACTTCACCGTTATTTGGGCCTAGAGGAAGGCATTGGGAAGTAATAAGTAGATGATGGGTTGCTAGAGTGACAGAAGTTTAAACCCTAGTTTTTGTGTTGCTTCGTAAGGGGCTGATTTGGATCCATATGTTTCATGTTATGGTTAGGTTTACCTTAATACTTTTGTTGTAGTTGCGGGTGCTTGCAATAGAGGTTAATCATAAGTGGGATGCTTGTCCAAGTAAGGGAAGCACCCAAGCACCTCCACCCACATACCAAATTATCAAGGTACTGAACGCGAATCATATGAACGTGATGAAAACTAGCTTGACGATAATTCCCCTGTGTCCTCGGGAGCGCTCTACATCATATAAGAGTTTGTCCAGGCTTGTCCTTTGCTACAAAAAGGATTGGGCCACCTTGCTGCACTTTATTTACTTTTGTTACTTGTTACTCGTTACAAATTATCCTATCACAAAACTATCTGTTACCTATTATTTCAGTGCTTGCAGAGAATACCTTGCTGAAAACCGCTTATCATTTCCTTCTGCTCCTCGTTGGGTTCGACACTCTTACTTATCGAAAGGACTACGATAGATCCCCTATCACAAAACTACTTTCCCATATCCACATTTGACCTAAACCCTAAGCCAAACTGGGTCCTACCGATTCTTCCTATCCGGCGCCACCGAGTTTTCATTTTGTCATAAGCCACTGCCAAACCCTAGCAATTCGGTCCTACCGATAGGGATCTCGGTCTCACCGAGATGGGGTTGCAAACTCTCTGTTTCCCTTTCTAACTTTTCGGTCTCACCGAAAGAGCGAATCGGTCCCACCGAGATTGCAATGTAAACTCAGTGTTTCCCCTTTGTAACTTTTCGGTCTCACCGAGTTCCACTCGGTCTCACCGAAAGAGCAAATCGGTCCCATCGAGTTTGCCTGACCAACTCTCTGGTTAGCTAATTACCAAATTCAGTCTCGCCGAGTTTGTGTAATCGGTCTCACCGAGATTAGTTATGCCCAAACCCTAACCATATCAGTCCTACCGAGTTGCATGTCAGTCCCACCGAAAATCTCTAACGGTCACTGGGTTTACATTTTCGGTCCGACCGAGTTTATTGATTCGGTCCCACCGATATTGGAAAACTGTGTAACGGTTGGATTTTGTGTGGAGGCTATATATACCCCTCCACCTCCTTCTCATTCGAAGAGAGAGCCATCAGAACACATACACCATTCCAACTCATATGTTCTGAGAGAGAACCACCTACTCATGTGTTGAGACCAAGACATTCCATTCCTACCATGTGAATCTTGATCTCTAGCCTTCCCAAGTTGCTTTCCACTCAAATCTTCTTTCCACCAAATCCAAATCCTATGAGAGAGAATTGAGTGGTGGGGAGACTATCATTTGAAGCACAAGAGCAAGGAGTTCATTACCTACACACCATTTGTTACTTCTTGGAGAGTGGTGTCTCCTAGATTGGCTAGGTGTCACTTGGGAGCCTCCGACAAGATTGTGGAGTTGAACCAAGGAGTTTGTAATGGCAAGGAGATCGCCTACTTCGTGAAGATCTACCGCTAGTGAGGCAAGTCCTGTGTGGGCGATGGCCATGGTGGGATAGACAAGGTTGCTTCTTCGTGGACCCTTTGTGGGTGGTTGCTTCTTCGTGGACCCTTCGTGGGTGGAGCCCTGTGTGGACTCGCGCAACCGTTACCCTTGGGTGGAGCCCTGTTTGGACTCGCGCAACCGTTACCCTTCGTGGGTTGAAGTCTCCATCAACGTGGATGTAGGATAGCACCACCTATCCGAACCACGGGAAAAACATCCGTGTCTCCAATTGCGTTTGAATTCTCCAAACCCTTCCCTTTACATTCTTGCAAGTTGCATGCTTTACTTTCCGCTGCCTATATACTCTTTGCATGCTTGCTTGAATTATGTGATGATTGCTTGACTTGTCCTAAATTAGCTAAAATCTGCCAAGAACTAAAATTGGGAAAAGGTCAAGTTTTTATTTGGTCAAGTAGTCTAATCACCCCCCTCTAGACATACTTTCGATCCTACAAGTGGTATCAGAGCTTTGGTCTCCATTTGCTTTGATCTCCATAGCTTTTGGTGGTCATAGCCTTGGTTTCACAACCTAGGAGAGTATGGCGTCTAGCGAGGGAAATTATCACCGTAGAGGTCCCTACTTTGATGGTACTAATTTTGCTAGTTGGAAGCATAAATTGAAAATGCATATTCTTGGACATAACCCCGCCGTTTGGGCTATTGTGTGTGTTGGTTTGCAAGGTGACTTCTTTGATGGGAGAGAACCGAACCGTGAAGCTACCGCGAATGAGTTGAAGATGTTGCAATACAATGCTCAAGCTTGTGATATTCTCTTCAACGGATTGTGCCCCGAAGAATTCAACAAAATCAGCCGTCTTGAGAATGCGAAGGAAATTTGGGACACTTTGATTGATATGCACGCAGGTACCGACTCCGTCAAGGAATCCAAGTTGGATGTGCTTCAAAGCCAACTTGACAAGTTCAAGATGAAGGATGGTGAAGGTGTCGCCGAAATGTACTCTAGGCTTGCTCTCATCACAAATGAGATTGCCGGCTTAGGAAGTGAAGAGATGACCGATAGATTCATCATCAAGAAGATTCTAAGAGCCTTGGATGGAAAATATGATACCGTGTGCACATTGATCCAAATGATGCCCAATTACAAAGATCTCAAGCCAACGGAAGTGATTGGAAGAATTGTTGCTCATGAGATGTCACTTAAGGATAGAGAGGAACTTCACAACAAATCAAGTGGTGCCTATAAAGCCTCATGTGAAGCCCCTACATCATCAAGTGAGAAACAAGACTTCAATGAAGAATTGAGGTTAATGGTGAAGAACTTCAACAAGTTCTACAAGAGTAGAAGCAAAGATAGAAGCTCCAAGTCAAGGTCCTACAATGACAAAAGATCTTCTAGTCGAGAGCGAAACTGCTACAATTGTGGAAGACCCGGACACTATTCCAATGAGTGTACGGCTCCCTACAAGAGAAGAGAAGATTCTCCAAAAAGAAGAAGCAAAGGATCACCACCAAGAGAGAGAAGGAGTAGAGATGATCGTTAGGAACAAAGATACTCACGGAGAAGCAAGGATTCGGAAAGGAAGGAAAAATCATCAAGGAGCTACACAAGACGAAGACATCAAGCTCATGTTGGTGAATGGGTATCCGGCTCCGACTCCGACAGCCACTCCGAGAGAAGTTATCACTCCGACTCCGAAGATACTCAAGATGAAGGTGTTGCCGGTCTAGCACTTGTGTCAACCAACTCCTACGACATATTTGACTCACCAAATGAAGGAATTGGAAGATGCTTCATGGCCAAAGGTCCTAAGGTAACACACCCCGAGTATGTTGATTTCAATAGTGATGAAGATGACTTGTTAGGTGATGATTTGCTTGTTGACAACTCTAGTGATGAATACTATGATGAAATATCAATTAAACATGCTAATCAAGATAAAACGAATGACAATGATAAGGAGAAGATTGAGGCCCTAACTAAAGAACTAAACACTCTTAAGTTAGCTCATGAAACCATCTTCGAAGATCATCGAGAACTTTTAAGAGCTCATGAGAAATTACGCTTTGAAAAGCTCAATCTTGAGCAAGAGCATGAGTTCTTAAAAGCAATCAATGATGATCTCCGCAAGAAAAGTTCTTCTTACATTGCCAAGCGGTTACTCTTATCCACTTACATGCCTCAAGTCAAGTCTAGTAACAAGAACAAGAAAGATTCTTCCTGTAGTAGTAACAATGATCATGCTAAATCCAATATTGTTACTTCTAGTAGCTCTCTTGATTCCACTAATGATTCTCTTAGCCAAGTTACACTTGAGCAAGAAAATAGCTTATTGAAGGGAATTATAGAGAAAGGAGTGTACAAAAGCCTTGTCGGGAGTAAGCAATTCGAGGAAATTGTGCGCAAGCAAGGAATGCACCGGAAGAATCAAGGTGTTGGTTTTGAACGAAAGTTCAATGCCTATGGAGTTGAGTGGGAAGAAGATCAATACCCCAAGACAAAGTTTGTCCCTCAACAAGAGAAGTTCAAGGGGACACAAGCTCAAGATGATCTTCCACCACAAGACTACAAGCAAAAAGGGAAGGACAAGCTTCAAGAGGAAATTGATGCATTTGAAGAAGCTCCAAAGACCTTAGTCAAGTGGATTCCCAAGACTACTTCAAGTTCCACTTCATCAAGTATGACTACAACTCCAAGGATTCCCATCAAGATGATGTGGATCCAAAAGAAGAAGAACTAGAGAGTTCTTGAGGGTGACTCCGCCAACATACTTCACTCTTATCATTTTGGCAAGAACAAGTGCAATCAACTTCCACATCGTGCACTAGTTCAAGGAGTCACAAACCCTCTTGTTGGTAAGACAAGGGACAAGGTAACCTAAAAGTTTTCATGGACATCATCTTTTGTGTGCATCACTCTATGTCTATGGATATCCTTGTTTGTTCCTTGTGGGACTAACCCATGTAGGTGTTGAAAGTGCAATTCACTCAAATGGATAGCTCCAAGTGATCTACACCAACATTGAGCATCCACATCCTCAACATCTACATGAAGTCATCATCGACAAAACCCAAGGTTAGTTCATCCCTCTTAGGGGGTGATATCACATCTAGGGGGAGCCTTACTCTAAGACTTGAGCTAAAGCAACTCTAAATATGTGAACAAAACAATGCTTTATGTAAAAGTGGTAACCCCACTTGAGCTTAAATGATCAGTATGACCTATGATCAAGTGTTCTCACTTGACTCCTAAGTCAATATACTCATATATAGATGACCTAGTCATCGCAAATTGCTTGATAGATGTTAGAATTGGTTGTGCATGCCTTGTCACATATTTCATTTGCCATCTTATTGTGTGAGCATGCTGGTTGCATATTTTACTCATTCGTGGACATCCACTTGTTGTTTTGATTGTTCGGTTTTATCTTCTTTTGCCAAGTAGATGGACAAGAATGCCTAAGAACCTCCTCTAGCTATCTATGTTGTTCTCGTCTCAAACTCTATTCATGCTGCATCACAAAATTTGATCAAGTCAGATTCGAACCACTCTGTGTGAGGAGCACTCAGAGTCCCCGATTCGTCATAGACTTAAACTTTCAAAACCTCTTTATGATTCTCGGTCTGACCGATACCCCACTTTCGGTCCTACCGAGATCATTAAGTTGATCTAGGTTTTTGATCTCGGTGCAACCGATTTGAACATTTCGGTCACACCGAGTTTCAGTAACTGCTTGCAGTTATGAATCTCGGTGCCACCGAGTTGTTCCACTTGGTCACACCGACAAGGTCAGGCTATATATAGTCACGGGCAAAATTTGGAAATTTCTCCGAACCCCTTCGCCCGCGCGATAGCCTGCTCTGCCCTCGTGGTCTCTGGATCGTCTTCTCGCGGCCAGCCGCCTCCAGTCGTTGGTCTCCGTCGCCGTCAACAGGAATTCTGCCCCGCCGTTGCCGCCGTAGCAAGTCTCCGCCGAACTAGGGTATGGACTTGATCACAGTGCTATTCCTCGTCCAATTCCTAGCACATTGTGTTCTTCATGATTCTTGCCACAATTGAAACACTCCTATCCAGTCAAAACGCCCGTAGATTAGCTTTGATTCGAAAATTTTAGGGTTAGGTTTCCGCCGAAACCATCTCGGACCCACCGAGTTGAAAAACTCGGTCCCACTGATTTGGCTTATGCCATTGCACAAGTGAGACTCGGTCTGACCGAGAATTACTTATCGGTGTGACCGATTTTGGAACTCTGTGAAACCCTAGCAGTCTCGGTGCCACCGAACTGTGACTCGGTCCTACCGAGTTCACTAGTTTAGGTTCCAAAACTGCTTCGGTATCACCGAGTTTGAAAATCGGTAGATCCGAGATGATTTCAGTGGGAAACTAAAACTAAGTTTTTGGATCATTCTTTTGCAAAAATCTCTGCATTTTGTGATGCTCATCCTTTGTACCTCATCTATAATCTGTTCACAGGGTCAGCAGTTAGAGTGCAGCATGTCTGATCAAAGTGATAGCCAGAATGTGTCAGAACAGCAAGTGGTGATGAGTGAGGGCACTAGTCCCTCCAGCTCTTCTGATGAAGGCAGCAGGAGCACTCCTAGCAATTTGCCAAAGGCTTCCACGAGACAGAGGAAGAAGAGGACTTCAGATTCCGAAGATGAGGACTATGTGGCAGAGGAAGAGGCCACTTCCAAGAGAGTTGAGCCAGCTCAAGGCACTAAGCCAGGCCTGAAAATCAAAAGGCCAGCAGGCAGGCAGCCAATGTCAAAGGCCAGAATATCAACTGAGAAGCCCATAGAGCCAGTTGCAGCTGAGGGCAAGAAAAGAAAGGAAAGGGTGAAGAAGACTGTGGCTAGAGTGCTTGGCAAAGCTTCCATCATGGAAGAGGAAGAAGAAGAAGAGGTAGCTGCACCAGCGCCCAAGGCACCCAAGCTAATGGGAGATGCCATAAAATCAGGGGGAGCTGCTTCCAAGGCCAAGCCAGCTCCGAAGCCAAAGCCAAAGAGGAATACAAGAAGCATTCCTGCAGCTGAGAAGAACAAGGCCCCAGTGCCTGAGACTGCTACAGAAGAAGAGGAAGAGAATGTCCTGAGAAAGCTAAAGCCCAAGATCCCAGACCACAACGATGCTCATCCTGTGGCTGAGGATATGAAGCTTAGGAGAGATTCAGGGCTGAGGAAGTGGAGAGAAGCAGACCCGTATGCTTCAAGGAGAAGGACAACAGTTGACTACAGGTTTCACACCAAGGAGCAGCAGGATTTTTATGAGACAGTGCTGCTAGATAAGAAGCCCATTGTCTGTGATATGCGATGGGTTGATTGGCAATACATTAAGGACAATGAGGAGCACTATCCTGGAGTGCAAGACAGCTTCGTAGCTTGTGGAGTAGCTGACTTTGTTGGGTAGAAGCTCACAAAGTGGAACGAGGAGCTTATCATGCAGTTCTACTCCACGGCACACTTCTACCTAGATGGGAGGATCACATGGATGTCTGAGGGTACAAGGTACCAATCCACAGTTGCTGAGTGGGCACAGGTCATTGATGCCCCAGAGGAGCAAGATGATGACTTGGATATCTATGCCAAGAAGAAGATGGACCACAACTCAATGTCAAATATGTACAAGGAGATCCCAAATGAAGCACTTGATACCTTCAAGTTTGGCTCAGTACATTACCTTCTGTCAGGGCTCCCGACTATCAATTGGATCTTGAGGCACACCTTATTTCCCAAGTCAGGTGATCACAAGATGATCAGAGGCCATGCTATCAACTTGCTACATGTGTTTGATGTGCCTCAGAAGTTCAAGGTGATGAGCCTCATAGTGGAAACAATCAAGAGGACTGCAGCAGATCAGAAGAGGAGTTGCGGATATGCCCCTCAAATTCAGGAGCTCATCAACTCCAAGATGGGCACGGGCATATATCTATTGGACAAGGAACACCTGCCCATCCGTCCAGATTTCGAGGACAATCAAGTTGTCATGACTGAGAACGAGCCATCATCTGCCCAAGCATACGCGAAGAAGGAGAAGGCAAGGAAGGAGAAAGCTGCCAAGATGCCAACTCAAGAGGAGGCATCTGAATACTTCTTGAAGACCAAACAAGAGCAGCTTGGTTACTTGATTGCATCCACGCTGAGGATTGAGCAAAGTCTGGCCACCCTCACTCAGAATCAGCAGAGCCTAGAGAGAATCATGGAACAGAAGTTCTATGACTTGGATGTCAAAGTAACGGAAGTTCAGTCTGCAGTGGAGCAGCTCCAGGAGGACATGCAGGAGAGGAGAGGCAGGACTACCACTCATGCCTTTGCCAGAGTGCCAAGAGGTCCGAGGTCGTCTGCCGTGCCAGTTGCTGACACAAGAGCCACCACCTCAGCACCAGCCACAGCCTCAGTTCCACCAGCTCCAGCATCTACTTCAGCTCCAACTCCAGCGTCTACTTCAGCATCTACCGAAGCCTTCGTCCTTGGAGTGATCCGGACTCCACCACCACCTGAAGATCAAGCCTGAGCGTCGATTTAGCACTATGCATTTTCTAGGAACTTTTTGGTAACTTGTTGCCAAAGGGGGAGAAGATGTATAGATCATAGGCTTCGAGAGAGAGAGTGTTGCTTTTCTCTCTTGCTTTATTTGGTGGTTTTTCGAACTTGTTTGCTTTTGAGTGCTTGAGATACTATGCTTGTGAGACATTGATGATCATGTGTTTGATCATAAGCTACACTTAATGCTTGCTTATTGCTATTATCCTATCTATCTTGTGTGATCATTCACTATTGGTGATGAGTGCATGTATTTCATTCTTATCATTTTAAGCGCTCCACCAAGATGTATGTGACATGGAAGAGTAACCCATGACTCTAACTCTTTGTGCATTTGCAGTCCAAAGCAAATTTTAAATATGCACAAATTTAGGGGGAGCTCTTACTTATCACATACTTCTCAAAGCGACGATATATTTCATGCTTATTATCATTTGTCGAAGCTTTGATCTATATGTTGTCATCAATTACCAAAAAGGGGGAGATTGAAAGTGCAACTATCCCTAGGTGGTTTTGGTAATTCATAACAACATATAGCTCATTGAGCTAATGCTATTCCAAGATAATTATTTCAGGAAAGCTCAATGATTGGCATGGCATGGATGTGAAAGTGGAACCCTCAAAATGCTAAGGACAAAGGATTGGCTCAAGCTCAAAAGCTCAAGACTCTTCATTTTATATTTTAGTGATCCAAGATCACATTGAGTCTTTAGGAAAAGCCAATACTATCAAGGAGGGATGAGGTGTTGCTTAATGAGCCTCTTGCTTCATGTGCTTAGTGATATGCTCCAAAACCCTCAACTACTTTCCCATATCCACATTTGACCTAAACCCTAAGCCAAACTCGGTCCTACCGATTCTTCCTATCCGGCGCCACCGAGTTTTCATTTGTCATAAGCCACTGCCAAACCCTAGCAATTCGGTCCTACCGATAGGGATCTCGGTCTCACCGAGATGGGGTTGCAAACTCTCTGTTTCCCTTTCGTAACTTTTCGGTCTCACCGAAAGAGCGAATCGGTCCCACCGAGATTGCAATGTAAACTCAGTGTTTCCCCTTTGTAACTTTTCGGTCTCACCGAGTTCCACTCGGTCTCACCGAAAGAGCAAATCGGTCCCACCGAGTTTGCCTGACCAACTCTCTGGTTAGCTAATTACCAAATTCGGTCTCACCGAGTTTGTGTAATCGGTCTCACCGAGATTACGTTATGCCCAAACCCTAACCATATCGGTCCTACCGAGTTGCATGTCAGTCCCACCGAAAATCTCTAACGGTCACTAGGTTTACATTTTCGGTCCGACCTAGTTTATTGATTCGGTCCCACCGAGATTGGAAAACTGTGTAACGGTTGGATTTTGTGTGGAGGCTATATATACCCCTCCACCTCCTTCTCATTCGAAGAGAGAGCCATCAGAACACATACACCATTCCAACTCATATGTTCTGAGAGAGAACCACCTACTCATGTGTTGAGACCAAGACATTCCATTCCTACCATATGAATCTTGATCTCTAGCCTTCCCAAGTTGCTTTCCACTCAAATCTTCTTTCCACCAAATCCAAATCCTATGAGAGATAGTTGAGTGTTGGGGAGACTATCATTTGAAGCACAAGAGCAAGGAGTTCATTACCTACACACCATTTGTTGCTTCTTGGAGAGTGGTGTCTCCTAGATTGGCTAGGTGTCACTTGGGAGCCTCCGACAAGATTGTGGAGTTGAACCAAGGAGTTTGTAAGGGCAAGGAGATCGCCTACTTCGTGAAGATCTACCGCTAGTGAGGCAAGTCCTGTGTGGGCGATGGCCATGGTGAGATAGACAAGGTTGCTTCTTCGTGGACCCTTTGTGGGTGGTTGCTTCTTCGTGGACCCTTCGTGGGTGGAGCCCTGTGTGGACTCGCGCAACTATTACCCTTGGGTGGAGCCCTGTGTGGACTCGCGCAACCGTTACCCTTCGTGGGTTGAAGTCTCCATCAACGTGGATGTAGGATAGCACCACCTATCCGAACCACGGGAAAAACATTCGTGTCTCCAATTGCGTTTGAATTCTCCAAACCCTTCCCTTTACATTCTTGCAAGTTGCATGCTTTACTTTCCGCTGCCTATATACTCTTTGCATGCTTGCTTGAATTATGTGATGATTGCTTGACTTGTCCTAAATTAGCTAAAATCTGCCAAGAACTAAAATTGGGAAAAGGTCAAGTTTTTATTTGGTCAAGTAGTCTAATCACCCCCCTCTAGACATACTTTCGATCCTACAAAGGCATATGTCGCAAGTTAGGCAATCTTCACAACATCCCATGTAATATAGATAATAAAAAGGGAGATAACATAGTTGGCTTACACTCGCCACGTCAATCAAGTACATAAATAACATTACATCATCCAAACACTCAAGGCCTGACTATGGCACCAAAATAAAAGATAACCCAACATGCGACACGGTCCCGATCACCCCCAACTGGGCACCACTACTGATCATCAGGAAAGGAAACATAGTAACGTTGAGAGTCTTCGTCGAACTCCCACTTGAGCTCAAACGCGTCTCCTGGAGCGGAATCATCAGGCCCTGCATCTGATGTAATAGTAATCTGTGAGCCACAGGAACTCAGCAATCTCGCACCCTCGCGATCAAGACTATTTAAGCTTATAGGTAAGGCAAGGTACAAATATATGTGGAGCTGCAGCAAGCGACTAGCAAAATATGGTGGCTAACTTATTCGCAAAAGAGAGCGAGAAGAGGAGGCAAAGCGCGAGCGAGAAACTAGAGGACAACCTGCGCAAGCATTACTCCAACACCGTGTCCGCTTTCCGGACTCCGCCGAGAAGAGGCCATCATGGTAACACACTCATTTGATTCATTTTAGTTAAGTTAATGTTCAAGTTATCTACAACCAGACATTAACAAATTGCCATCTGCCCATAACCACGAGCACGGCTTTCGAAAGTTCAAATCCCTGCAGGGGAGTCCCAACTTAGCCCATGACAAGCTCTCACGGTCAACGAAGGAATATACCTCCTCCCAAGACGTTCCGATCAGACTCGGTATCTCGGTTCTTCAAGACACTTCGACAGGTTAAAACAAGACTAGCAACACCGCCCGAATGTGCCGACAAATCCCGATAGGAGCTGCACATATCTCGTTCTCAGGGCACACTCAGATGAGACATCCTACGAGTAAAACCAACCCTCAAGTTGCCCCGAGGTGGCCCCGCAGTCTACTCGGTCGGACCAACACTCAGAGGAGCACTGGCCCAGGGGGGTTAAAATAAGATGACCCTCGGGCTCCGGAAACCCAAGGGAAAAGAGGCTAGGTGGCAAATGGTAAAACCAAGGTTGGGCATTGCTGGAAAAGCTTTAATCAAGGCGAACTATCAAGGGGTTCCCATTATAACCCAACCGCGTAAGGAACGCAAAAATCCGTGAACATAACACCGATATGACGGAAACTAGGGCGGCAAAAGTGGAACAAAACACTAGGCGAGAGGCCAAGCCTTCCACCCTTTACCAAGTATATAGATGCATTAAGATAACAAGATAATATAATGATATCCCAACAAGTAAATAAATGTTCCAACAAGGAACATCCTTCAATCTTCACCTGCAACTAGCCACGCTATAAGAGGGGTGAGCAAAGCGGTAACATAGCCAATCAACGGTTTGCTAGGACATGGTGGGTTAGAGGTTTTTACATGGCAATTTGGGAAGCTTGAAAGCAAGTGGTAGGCATCGTAGCATTGGCATAGCAAAAGAGCGAGCAATCTAGCATAGCAAAGATAGTAGTGATTTCGAGGGTATGATCATCTTGCCTGCAAAGTTGTCAGAGTTGACTGGATCCTCGAAAGCAAACTCAACGGGCTCCTCGTTAGCGAACTCGTCTCCCGGCTCTACCCAAACAAGACAAACAAGCAACAAGGACACAATCAACGACGTGCAACTCAAACAACATGATGCAAAGATGGTATGCTATGCGGGATGCATATGCAAGATTTGACAAGGAATGCATGAACCTGGCCTCAACTTGGGAATCCAAGTGTGCCACTGGAAATATGAGATGAAATCGCTTGAAAACGATATAAAGAACGCCGGAATCGGAGTTACGGTTTGGAAATGGCAAGCGATTCAAATATGACACCGGTCTGCGATTTACAGCAAGTAGCCATCTAAATGCAACGAGATGAACATGCTACAGCACCCAAACATGGCATAAAAATACATGGCAGGTATGCATTCATGATGCTTAAAAAAATTCTAGCACTAAGCTACGGCCAATTCATCCATTAACAGGTTCAAACAAGCATGGCAAAAATGCATATGGCAAACAGATTTCAGACTTAGTGAAATTAACACTTGTCTGGAATTTCAGATCAGATAGCACTCTTCGGAGCAACAAAGCTACATGCTACAGGACCTGAACTTGGCAAAGTAAAGCATGGCATGGAGCTACTCAAAGAGCTTAACAAAAGTCCCTTAGTGACCTTGAGCCAAAAGGGATCAGAAAATACAATTGCAAGCATGTGAACATAGCAAAAACATAATAAGTTTTCAGACTTAGTGAAAACTGGCACATGATGAAACATAACTCAAGTAGGCATGTTTACGAGCTCGATGCACTCAATACAGAGCAAGTCATGAAAGGCTAAGCATACATCCATTAATAATACACAAAATTCAAGCTAGACATGGCAAGAACAATAGCATAGCATGCACGGATCAACTACAACATCATCGGCAAAATTGCAAACAAGTTGACAATCTGCCCAGATTCACAAAGTAGCAAAAGTAGAGCTCGATTGACTCAAGCTAGGGTGTTCCATAATTGAAAACAAAGACATGGATGGATAGAGCACTACAAGATTAACAAAACATCCTTACTGATCATCCTCAAAAGAGGCACGGATCACTAGGAAACAATATGAACATATGGCCATATGAGATAAACAGCTCAAGGACTTAGTGGAAATGCTAAGTCCCTGAAATCAGAATTACCAAGTGCCTCACTTTGCAAGCTTGTGCTAGTCACCACACACATCACAAAAATACATGGGTTACACCTCTGGAAAGATGACAAA
This sequence comes from Triticum aestivum, assembly GCF_018294505.1. Classification (NCBI taxonomy): domain Eukaryota; kingdom Viridiplantae; phylum Streptophyta; class Magnoliopsida; order Poales; family Poaceae; genus Triticum; species Triticum aestivum. The sequence goes on along the minus strand of NC_057809.1, from coordinate 224,092,754 downwards.
ACCCTTAACAAAACACATGTAGAGCTCATGGGCATATCATGCACACATTAGTCATGGCAAAAATGACAAATATCTAAATGGAGCAGCAGATCTGACAATTAAATCAAGTATCCCTCTTCTAACAGCATTTCGGGCATCAAGATGAACTCAAATGAAAATGATGCAATGGAATGAAATGATGTACTCTCTGAGATGAACATTTTGATATGCTACATGCCAAAAATGGAGTTACGGATGCAAAGTTACGGCACGATGAACATGGGCACTTGAAACTGAAAAAAACACGGGGACTTGGTAGAATTTCGACCTCCGAATCTAGGGTTTGACCCGGCACGCAAAACGAGGCGGTGGCGTTGCTCGTCGGAGATGACGAAGACGGCGGCCGGCGAGGTCGTAGTCGCCGGATCTGGTCGCTCCTTGACCGGATCTGGCCGGAGGAGGGAGGCGCCGGCGGGGGCGGCGCGCTGCGGTGGCTTGTGCGGCGGGGACCCGCGGTGGTGCGGCGGCCGATGGACGGCGACGTGGCCGGGCTCGGAGAAGACGGCGGCGGGGCGACGCGTGGGGCGGCGCGGCGAGCCGGGTGCGGGTGGCGGCGACTGGGCCCGTGGGGGCCCGCGACGGGCCCGCGGAGGAGGCGGCGAAGTGGGGCGCCTGGTCGCCACGTGGCACGCCCGGAGTGGCTGGCGGGGGAAGCGGACAATGTCCGTCGGCGGGATTTTGTCCGGTCGCGAGGAGAGGAAGAGAGTTAGGGTTTTGCCCGCGAATTTCGGAGGGGAATCTATATATAGGCATAGAGGGAGCTAGGAGAGTCCAAATGAGGTGCGGTTTTCGGCCACACGATCGTGATCGAACGCTCTAGATGATGGAGAAGGCTTAGGTGGGTTTTGGGCCAAATTGGAGGGGTGTTGGGCTGCAACACACACGAGGCCTTTCAGTCCCTCGGTTAACCGTTGGAGTATCAAACGAAGTCCAAATGATACGAAACTTGACAGGCGGTCTACCGGTAGTAAACCAAGGCCGCTTGACAAGTCTCGGTCCAATCCGGAAATGTTTAATCCCCACACACGAAAGAAAGGTAGAAATGACCACCGGAGGAGAACAAAGCGCCGGAATGCAAAACGGACAACGGGGAAAAAGCTCGAATGCATGAGACGAACCCGTATGCAAATGCAATGCACATGATGACAAGATATGAGATGCATGGCAACGATACAACACACGGAGACAAAAACCCGAACCCGAGAAAATAAAATAACTTAACGCCAGAAATGGCAAGAGTTGGAGTACAAATTGGGAAAGTTACAACCGGGGTGTTACAAGCATGAAGAAGAGACATTATTGAAAACTCTGAAGAAGAACCGTGCTGCTATTGGATATACTCTTGATGACCTTGAGGGCATTAGTCCCACTCTGTGTCAACACAAAATAAATTTAGAGGAAGATGCCAAACCAGATCGTGATCATCAACGACGGCTGAATCCTAAGATGAAGGAAGTGGTAAGAAATGAAATACTAAAGCTTCTTGAGGCAGGTATAATTTATCCCGTTGCTGATAGTCAGTGGGTAAGTCCTGTCCATTGTGTCCCTAAGAAGGGAGTTGTTACTGTCGTTCCTAATGATAAAGATGAGTTAATCCCGCAAAGAATTATTACATGTTATAGGATGCTAATTGATTTTTGCAAATTAAATAAAGCTACTAAAAAGATCATTACCCCTTACCTTTTATCGATCAAATGCTAGAAAGATTATCCAAACATACACAGATTTGCTTTCTTGATGGTTATTCTGGTTTCTCTCAAATACCTGTGTCAGCCAATGATCAATCAAAGACTACTTATACTTGCCCTTTTGGTACTTTTGCTTATAGACGTATGCCTTTTGGTTTATGTAATGCACCTTCTACCTTTCAAAGATGCATGATGGCTATATTCTCTGACTTTTGTGAAAAGATTTGTGAGGTTTTCATGGACGATTTCTCCGTCTATGGATCCTCTTTTGATGATTGCTTAAGAAACCTTGATCGAGTTTTGTAGAGATGTGAAGAAACTAACCTTGTCTTGAATTGGGAGAAGTACCACTTCATGGTTAATGAAGGTATTGTCTTGGGGCATAAAGTTTCTGAAAGAGGTATTGAAGTTGATAAAGCTAAAGTTGATGCTATTGAAAAGATGCCATGTCCCAAGGACATCAAAGGTATAAGAAGTTTCCTTGGTCATGCCGGTTTTTATAGGAGGTTCATTAAGGACTTATCAAAAATTTCTCGGCCTCTAACTAATTTATTACGAAAAAAATATACCATTTGTTTTTGATGATGATTGCGTAGAAGCATTTGAAATACTTAAGAAAGCATTGATCTCTGCACCGATTGTTTAGCCACCTGATTGGAATTTACCCTTTGAAATTATGTGTGATGCTAGTGATTATGCTGTAGGTGCTGTTCTAGAGCAAAGAGTTGATAAGAAATTAAATGTTATTCAATATGCTAGTAAAACTCTAGACAATGCCCAGAGAAATTATGCTACTACTAAAAAGGAATTCCTAGCAGTTGTATTTGCTTATGATAAGTTTAGACCTTATATTGTTGATTCTAAAGTAACTATTCACACTGATCATGCTGCTATTAAATATCTTATGGAAAAGAAAGATGCTAAACCTAGACTTATTAGATGGGTTCTCTTGCTACAAGAATCTGATTTGCATATCATTGATAGAAAGGGAGGTTGAGAACCCCATTGCAGACAACTTGTCTAGGTTAGAAAATGTTCTTGATGACCCACTACCTATTGATGATAGCTTTCCTGATGAACAATTAAATGGCATAAATGCTTCTCATACTGCTCCATGGTATGCTGATTATGCTAATTACATTGCTGCTAAATTTATACCACCTAGTTTCACATACCAGCAAAAGAAAAAGTTCTTCTATGATTTGAGACATTACTTTTGGGATGACCCACACCTTTATAAAGAAGGAGTAGATGGTATTATTAGACGTTATGTACCTGAGCATGAACAGGAACATATCCTACGCAAGTGTCACTCCGAGGCTTATGGAGGACACCACGCTGGAGATAGAACTGCACATAAGGTATTACAATCTGGTTTTTATTGGCCTACTCTCTTCAAGGATGCCCGTAAGTTTGTCTTGCCTTGTGATGAATGTCAAAGAATTGATAATATTAGTAGACGTCAAGAAATGCCTATGAATTATTCACTTGTTATTGAACCATTTGATATTTGGGGCTTTGATTATATGGGACCTTTTCCTTCCTCTAATGGATATACACATATTTTAGTTGCTATTGATTACGTTACTAAGTGGGTTGAAGCTATTCCAACTAGTAGTGCTGATCATAACACCTCTATTAAGATGCTTAAAGAAGTTATTTTTCCAAGGTTTGGAGTCCTAGATATTTAATGACAGGTGCTTTCCGTAAAATGCTTGCTAAATATGATGTTAATCATAGAATTGCATCTCCTTATCACCCGCAGTCTAGTGGTCAAGTAGAATTGAGTAATAGAGAACTCAAATTAATTTTGCAAAAGACTGTTAATAGATCTAGAAAGAATTGGTCCAAGAAACTTGATGATGCATTATGGGCCTATAGAACTGCATATAAAAATCCTATGGGTATGTCTCCGTATAAAATGGTTTATGGAAATGCATGTCACTTACCTCTCGAACTAGAACATAAGGCTTATTGGGCTATTAAAGAACTCAATTATGATTTCAAACTTGCCGGTGAGAAGAGGCTATTTGAAATTAGCTCACTTGATGAATGGAGAACCCAAGCCTATGAGAATGCCAAATTATTTAAAGAAAAAGTTAAAAGATGGCATGACAAAAGGATACAAAAGCGTGAGTTTAATATAGGTGATTATGTATTGCTATACAACTCTTGTTTAAGATTTTTTGCAGGAAAACTTCTCTCTAAATGGGAAGGTCCTTACATTATCGAGGAGGTCTATTGTTCTGGTGCCATAAAAATCAACAACTTCGAAGGCACAAATACGAAGGTGGTGAACGGTCAAAGAATCAAACATTATATCTTAGGTAATCCTATAAATTTTGAAACCAATGTTATTGAAACTGTAACCCCGGAGGAATACATAAGGGACACTTTCCGGAACGTTTCAGACTCCGAAAACGAATAGGTATGCGGTACGGTAAGTAAAATGACTCCAAAACTGTTCTAATGGCAATTTCCTTCCGTTTTGGAATATTTAGAAAAATAGAAAAATAAGAAGCAGTCCGGGAAGGACACGAGGCCTCCACGAGGGTGGAGGGCGCGCCCCACCCCCCTGGACGTGCCCCCTACCTCGTGGGCACCTCGTGTGCTCTCCGGACTATGTTTTCGTACACGACACGTATTTTGGTCAGTAAAAATTCATTATATATTCTCCCGAAGGTTTTAACCCCCATATCTCGCAAATATCTCGTGTCTTTGTTTGGAGCTGTTTTCTGTCAGGGTTATCAAGGCGAGGCATTATGTCGTCTCCCTCCTCCTCCAACCATGAGGGCAACGATGCTTGGCTAATGAAGATAGAGCTGAAGAGAGAAGAACCCATGGAGATCAACAAGGATGAAGGGATCAAGAAGACCACGGAGGACCAAGTTCCGGCGATAGAAGACATCCTTCAGCTTGATCAAAACCTTCTTACCCCAACTGAGATCAAAGCTTTCAAGATGATCGAGTTAGCTCGTATACAAAATAAGTATCTCACACGTGAAAATATTTTGTTGAAGGAGCATATCATCGCACTCAAAGGCATTATCCGCAAGTTAGAAGACCTCCTACGCTCGATGTGCGACTATCCATCACCAACAACTCCACCTTCTTCACCAACAAAGGAGACATAACACTAGTAGAAAAAGGACCTAATGTGAGACACATTAGTGCCGGTTTGATTTTAGCCCGGTACTAATGGTACCATTAGTGCCGGTTCGAACGGCTATGCATTAATGCCGGTTCGTGTTGAACCTTTTAGTACCGGTTCGTGCCACGAACCGGTACTAAAGGGGTGATGGCAGGCTGGCGTCAGGCCGGGGCCCCACGATCACCTTTAGTACCAGTTCGTGTCACAAACCGGTACTAAAGGGCTAACCTTTAGTACCGGTTTGTGCCACGAACCGGTACTAAAGGGGTCTGACCTATAGTACCAGTTTGTGACACAAACCGACACTATAGGCCAATTTTTAAACTCTACCCCCCCCATGTGTCGCCATTTCAGTTCTGGAAAAATCAAAAGAAAATGATAAAAACTTCAAAAAATAAAATCCTTCGAGAGGTAGTTATATTACTACATCTACTAGTTAGGAAAATTTGAAAACTTAAATTTGGACATGTTTTGCAAAAAGTGTAGGGAAAATGTAAAATGGCTATAAATTTTGCATACGATGTCGGAAAAAACGTATAATATAACTTTTGCACTATGGCCTGTTTGCAATTTTTTAGAATCCTCAAATTCCAAAACGAAAAAAAGATATGGTCAAATTTCAGTTTTTTTTAAAACAATTGGTTAAATCTGGTCAAACTACTTATTCAAGAAGTATTAATGTTACTACATAATTATTCAAGAATATTATGTTACTAAATAATTATTTCAATTTTTTAAATTTTGGTCAAATCTGGTCAAACTATGGTCAAACTATGGTCAAACTATGGTCAAACTTATTCAAGAAATATTAGTGTTACTAAATAATTAATATTTTTTAGAATAATAGTTTCAAACTCAAACGGTGAAACGTGTGACCTAATGCTCAAGCTAAACTGCTGAGGGTTAATAGGATTGACAGCTTACATTTGTCAGGAAAACAACAAGTGCAGACTTGGAATGTAGGGGGAATAGAACTCCAAAGTTAAGCGTGCTCAGGCTGGGGGAGTGAGAGGATGGGTGACCAGCCGGGAAGTCAGGCGATTTGGAATGAGTGATCCACACTTGAGCAGTTAAGAGAGGTGATTAGAGACTAAATCATCAAATAATTCAGAAAAATTAAAAATAAAAAAAATCAAATTGTTTTCCAAAATTTTCAAAAAAAACCTTTAGTACCGGTTGGTAACACGTGGTGCAACTATAGCGCCGGTTCGTGCCGAACCGGTACTAAAGGGGGGGGGCTTTAGTGCCCACCCTTTAGTGCCGGTTATGGAACCGGCACTAAAGGCCCTTACGAACCGGCGCTAAAGCTCCATTTTCTACTAGTGTAATCACATGGGTATGGGCACTCCCCTTGGCAACTGCCAAGCTTGGGGGAGTGCCCCGATATCGTATCACCATCACTTTTATCCTTACCGCTTTTCTTAGTTCGATCCTTTTGATAATATCTTGATCTAGTAGAATAAAAGTTTTAGTATGATCTAGTTGTGAGTTTTGCTTTATGATCCTTCTATGTAATCGAGTCCGTGAGCTATATATAATAAAGATTAGTGTTGAGTCAAGGGCTTGATTATTTTTCCATGATCTTAAGTGAATAAAAGAAAAGAGAAAGAAATAAAAAGAAACAAAGAGATCATATGGATCTTCCGGAGAGTAATGAACTCACATAGAAAGAGTATGATGAATAAAAGTTGCTGAGAGTTGACAAACATAGTTTTGGTCATCACTGAAATTAATAGGAAGTAATAAAGAAAGAGAGGTCTTCACATATAAATATACTATCTTGGACATCTTTTATGATTGTGAGCACTCATTAAAATATGACATGCTAAAAGAGTTGACGTTGGACAAGGAAGACAACGTGATGGGTTATGTTTTCTTACATCTGAGATAAATTAAATTGTCTTGGATCATCCAACATGATTGAGCTTGCCTTTCCCCCTCATGCTAGCCGAATCCTCTGCACCAAGTAGAGATACTACTTGTGCTTCCAAACACCCTTAAACCAGTTTTGCCATGAGAGTCCACCATATCTACTTATGGATTGAGTAAGATCCTTCAAGTAAGTTGTCATCGGTGCAAGCAATAAAAATTTCTCTCTAAATATGTATGATTGATTGGTGTGGAGGAAATAAGCTTTATACGATCGTGTGATATGGAAGAAATAAAAGCGACAGACTGCATAATAAAGGTCCATATCACATGTGGCAATATAAAGTGATGTTCTTTCACATTGAGATTTTGTGCATCCAACCATAAAAGCACATGACAACCTCTGCTTCCCTCTGCGAAGGGCCTATCTTTTACCTTTATCTCCTACCTTACATAAGAGTCATGGTGATCTTCACCCTTCCTTTTTACATTTTATCTTTTGGCAACCACAACATGTTGGAAAGATCCTGGTATATATGGCTAATTGGATGTAAGTTTTCATGAACTATTATTGTTGACATTACCCTTGAGGTAAAACGTTGGGAGGCAAAACTATAAGCCCCTATCTTTCTCTATGTCCGATTGAAACTCCATACCCATAAGTATTGCGTGAGTGTTAGTAATTGTGAAAGACTAAATGATAGTTGAGTATGTGGACTTGCTGAAAAGCTCTTATATTGACTCTTTCCTATATTATGATAAATTGCAATTGCTCCAATGACTAAGATTATAGTTTGTTAGTTTTCAATGAAGTTTATGATTCATACTTGAAATTGTGATTGAATTATTACTCTAGCATAAGAGATCATATGACAAGAATTATATAAGTTGTTGTTCTAAGAATGATCATGATGCCCTCATGTCTGTATTTTATTTTTATCGACACCTCTATCTCTAAACATGTGGACATATTTTTCGATTTCGGCTTTTGCTTGAGGACAGCGAGGTCTAAGCTTGGGGGAGTTGATACGTCCATTTTTCATCACGCTTTTATATCGATATTTATTGCATTATGGGCTGTTATTACACATTATGTCACAATACTTATGCCTATTCTCTCTTATTTTACAAGGTTTACATAAAGAGGGAGAATGCCGGCAGCTGGGATTCAGGGCTGGAAAAGGAGCAACTATTAGAGACCTATTCTGCACAGCTCCAAAAGTCCTGAAACTTCACGGAAGACGTTTTCAGAATATATAAAAAATACTGAGCGCGAGAAGTTCACCAAGGGGGCCACACCCTGCCCACGAGGGTGGGGGGCGCCCCCCCTTCCTCATGGGCCCCCTGGTGGCCCTCCGATGGCCATCTTCTGCTATATGGAGTCTTTCGATGAGGAAATAATCATAAGCCATCTTTTCGGACGAGACTCCGCCGCCACGAGGCGGAACCTTGGCGAAACCAATCTAGGGCTCTGGCGGAGCTGTTCTGCCGGGGAAACTTCCCTCCGGGAGGCGGAAATCATCGCCATCATCATCACCAATGCACCTCTCATCGGGAGAGGGCAATCTCCATTAACATCTTCACCAGCACCATCTCCTCTCAAAACTTAGTTCATCTCTTGTATCCAATTCTTGTCTCTAAGTCCGGGATTGGTACCTGTGGGTTGCTAGTAGTGTTAGTTACTCCTTGTAGTTGATGCTACTTGGTTTATTTGGTGGAAGATCATATGTTCAGATCCTTTATGCATATTAATACCCCTCTGATTATGAACATGAATATGCTTTGTGAGTAGTTATGATTGTTCCCGAGGACATGGGAGAAGTCTTGCTATTAGTAGTCATGTGAATTTGGTATTCGTTCGATATTTTGATGAGGTGTATGTTGTCTCTCCTCTAGTGGTGTTATGTGAACATCGACTACATGACACTTCACCATTATTTGGGCCTAGATGAGGGCATTGGGAAGTAATAAGGAGATGATGGTTTGCTAGAGTGACAGAAGCTTAAACCCTAGTTTATGCGTTGCTTCGTAAGGGGCTGATTTGGATCCATATGTTTCATGCTATGGTTAGGTTTACCTTAATACTTTGTTGTAGTTGTGGGTGCTTGCAATAGAGGTTAATCATAAGTGGGATGCTTGTCCAAGTAAGGGCAGCACCCAAGCACTGGTCGACCCGCATACCAAATTATCAAGGTACCGAACGTGAATCATATGAACGTGATGAAAAATAGCTTGACGATAATTCCCATGTGTCCTCGGGAGCGCTTTACATCATATAAGAGTCTGTCCAGGCTTGTCCTTTGCTACAAAAGGATTGGGCCACCTTGCTGCACTTTATTTACTTTTGTTACTTGTTACTCGTTTTAAATTATCCTATCGCAAAACTATCTGTTACCTATTATTTCAGTGCTTGCAGAGAATACCTTGCTGAAAACCGTTTATCATTTCCTTCTGCTCCTCGTTGGGTTCGACACTCTTACTTATCAAAAGGACTACGATAGATCCCCTATACTTGTGGGTCATCAGTGTCAAGGGAGATCTTCGTCAGCACGATGGCGTGATGATGTGATGATGATGCTACCGGAACAGGGCTTCGCCTAAGCACCGCTACGATATGACCGAGGTGGATTATGGTGGAGGGGGGCACCGCACATGTCTAAGAGATCAATGATCAACTTGTGTGTCTATGGGGTGCCCTCCTCCCCCATATATAAAGGAGTGGAGGAGGGGGAGGGCCGGCCCTCTACTATGGCGCTCCCTAGGGAGTCCTACTCCCACCGGGAGTAGGATTCCCCCCTTTCCAAGTAGGAGTAGGAGAAAAGGAAGGGAAAGAGAGAAGAGAAGGAAGGAGGGGGTATCGCCCCTCCCACTTAGTCCAATTCGGACTAGGCCTGGGGGGGCATCACCTACCCTAGGCAGCTCCTCTCTCTTTTCCCTAAATCCCAATAAGGCCCATATACTCCCTGGGGGGTTCCGGTAACCTCCCGGTACTCCGGAAAATGCCAGAACTCATCCAAAACCATTCCCATGTCCAAACATAGGCTTCCAATATATTAATCTTTACATCTCGACCATTTCGAGACTCCTCATCATGTCCGTGATCAAATCCGGGACTCCGAACTACCTTAGGTACATCAAAACACATAAACTCATAATACCGATCATCACCGAACGTTAAGCATGCGGACCCTACGGGTTCGAGAAATATGTAGACATGACCGAGACATGTCTTTGGTCAATAACCAATAGCAGAACCTGGATGTTCATATTGGCTCCCACATATTCTATGAAGATCTTTATAGGTCAAACCGCATAACGATATACGTTGTTCCCTTTGTCATCGGTATATTACTTGCCCGAGATTCGATCGTCGGTATCTCAATACCTAGTTTAATCTCATTGTTGGCAAGTCTCTTTACTCATTGCGTAATGCATCATCCCACAACTAACTCATTAGTCACATTGCTTGCAAGGCTAATAGTGATGTGCATTACCGAGAGGGCCCGGAGATACCTCTTCGACAATCGGAGTGACAAATCCTAATCTCGATCTATGCCAACTCAACAAGTACCATCGGAGACACCTGTAGAGCACCTTTATAATCACCAAGTTACGTTGTGATGTTTCGTAGCACACAAAGTGTTCCCCCAGTATCCGGGAGTTGCATAATCTCATAGTCATAGGAACATGTATAAGTCATGAAGAAAGCAATAGCAATATACTATACGATCAAGTGCTAAGCTAACGAAATGGGTCAAGTCAGTCATATCATTCTAATGATTTGACCCCGTTAATCAAATGACAACTCATGTCTATGGCTAGGAAACTTAACCATCTTTGATTCAACGAGCTAGTCAAGTAGAGGCATACTAGTGACACTCTGTTTGTCTATATATCCACACATGTACTAAATTTCCGGTTAATACAATTCTAGCATGAATAATAAACATTTATCATGAAATAAGGAAATAAATAATAACTTTATTATTGCCTCTAGGGCATATTTCCTTCAGTATCCCACTTGCACTAGAGTCAATAATCTAGTTCACATCGTCATGTGATTTCACACCAATAGTTCACATATTTATGTGATTAGTTCACATCTTCATGTGACTAATACCCAAAGGGTTTACTAGAGTCAATAATCTAGTTCACAACACTATGTGATTAATACCCAAAGAGTGATCATGTTTTGCTTATGAGAGAAGTTTAGTCTACGCGTCTGCAACATTCAGATCCGTAAGTATTTCGCAAATTTCTATGTCTACAATACTCTGCATGGAGCTACTCTAGCTAATTGCTCAAACTTTCAATATGTATCCAGATCGAGACTTAGAGTCATCTAGATCGATGTAAAAAGCTTGCATCAACATAACTCTTTATGACGAACTCTTTTATCACCTCCATAACCAAGAAATATTTCCTTTTTCCTCTAAGGATAATTTTGACCGCTGTCCAGTGATCTACTCCTAGATCATTATTGTACTCCCTTTCCAGAATCATGCTAAGGTATACAATAGGACTAATGCACATCATAGCATACTTTATAGAACCTATGACTGAGCCATAGGTAATGACTTTAAATTCTCTTTCTATTTTCTGCTGTGGTCGGGTTTTGAGTCTTTACTCAACTTCACACCTTGCAACATAGGCAAGAACTCCTTCTTTGACTGTTCCATTTTGAACTACTTCAAAATCTTGTCAAGATATGTACTCATTGAAAAATCTTATCAAGCGTCTTGATCTATCTCTATAGTTCTTGATGCTCAATGTGTAAGCACCTTCGCCGAGGTCTTTTCTTGGAAAACTCCTTTCAAACACTCATTTATGCTTTCTAGAAAATTCTACATTATTTCCGATCAACAATATGCCATTCACATATACTTATCAGAAATGATGTAGTTCTCCCACTCACTTTCTTGTAAATACATGCTTCACCGCAAGTCTGTATAAAACCATATGCTTTGATCACTTTATCAAAGCATATATTCCAACTCCAAGATGCTTGCACTAGTCCATAGATGGATCGCTGGAGCTTGCTCACTTTGTTAGCACCTTTAGGATCGAGAAAACCTTCTGGTTGCATCATATACAACTCTTCTTTAAGAAATCCATTAAGGAATGCAGTTTTACATCCATTTGCCAGATTTTATAAAATGCGGAAACTACTAACATGATTCAGACATTCTTTTAAGCATTAATACGTGTGAGAAAATCTCATCGTAGTCAACACCTTGAACTTGTCGAAAACATTTTTGCTGACAATTCGAGCTTTGTATATAGTAACACTACTATCAACGTCCGTCTTCCTCTTAAAGATCCATTTATTTTCTATGGCTTGCCGATCATCGGGCAAGTCAACCAAAGTCCACACTTTGTTCTCATACATGGATCCCATCTCAGATTTCATGGCCTCAAGCCATTTCGCGGAATCTGGGCTCATCATCGCTTCCTCATAGTTCGTAGGTTCGTCATGGTCAGGTAACATGACCTCCAGAACAGGATTACCGTACCACTCTGGTGCGGATCTCACTCTGATTGATCTACGAGGTTCGGTAGTAACTTGATCCACTACAAAAAAATACACTTCCGTGATGATACGTGTTTGTCACAGTAGGTCGCTTTTTTTGTCATGCATGTACATCCATGACAAATTTATGACAGAATCAAGATAGTCATACCTGTGCTGTTGTAGAAGTGTTCCATGACATTACCAAAATTATCATCACGGAAGTGTCCACTTCCATGACGATAAATCGCGCGTCACAGAAGTGCTTTCGTCAAGGGTGACCGACACGTGGCATCCACCGTAACGGAACACCGTTAAGCTATCGGGTCGGGTTTTGGATCCGATAACCCGTTAACAGCCCCGACCAATGGGGATTTTCCACGTGTAAAATCATCATTGGCTAGAGGAAACACGTGTCGGCTCATCGTCGGGACAGATGTCATCCACTCACTAGACAGAAGGCGCCTATGATATGTCGACATGTGACACGACCCAACAAGTTTAAATGGGCCGGCCCAACTAAAGGCCCACAAGATTTTGCGGACCATAATGGGCCAGCCCAGCTAAAGGCCCATGAGATTTTGCGGACCATAATGGGCTGGCCCAACTAAAGGCCCACAAGATTTCATGGGCCATAATGGGCCGGCCCAGGTACAGGCCCACAAGATTTTTGTGTGCCATAATAGGCCGGCCCAGGTAAAGGCCCACAAAATTCTTGCGGGTCATAATGGGCTGGCCCAGCTAAAGGCCCACGAGATTTCGCCAACATTAATGGGTTGGCCCAGCTATAGGCCCACAAGATTTTGAGGACCCTAGTAGGCCGGCCCGTTAACTGGCTGCCATGTTTTGGGCCAAATGCCGGCCCATATTTGATACGGTCTATTAATGGCCTGCCACGCTCCGGGCCTAATAGTGGCCCATATGAGATCCGGCCCGTTAAAAGCCTACCACATTCTGGGCCAAATTACGTCCCAGATCAGGTCCGACCCTTTAAGAGGTTTTGGGCCTAATTATGGCCCATATCAGATTCGGCCCGTCAACTGGACACTATGCTTTTGGGCCCACTTGCTAAAGGCCCACTTAGTAATTCGACCTAATATTAGTTTTGGCCTGTTAAGGGCCCTTTTAACATTTCGGCCCTATATTAATTTCAGCCTGTTAAAAGCCCGTCATATAGTTGGGCCTAACTATGACCCGGTTTGCATCCGTCCTGCTCGCAGCCGATATCTAATTGGGCCAAACAAGGACCGAGACAATTTTTCGGCCTGTTAAAAGCCTGTGATTTGATTCGCACAATCATGGGCCGGGGTTCATTTCGGGCTGCTGCCGGCCCGTGAGCTGATTGGCACATTTCAGGCCCAACCTACATCGTGATTGCATGACGACCCGATTATGTACCGTAATTTTACGGTTTGGCCGGTTTACTGCGAAGACAGGATATATATATATATATATATATATATATATATATATATATATATATATATATATATAGTAAAATAACTGCAGCATCGTGAATAAGAAAAAACCTATACTATACAATAAAGAAATTACAACATATTACATCCACTTGGCATCAAAGTTTGCCACTATGATAATAAAGCACAAGCAGACAGCAGATTACATACACTGGGCATTAAAGATCACCACCAGTGCAAATAAACACGCTGACAAAATAATATACAAAACCGACAACACTTCAATAGAGTTCAAGAAAGGTTAGCCCTACTGGGGAGCTGCAGCGCAAGCAACTGAGCAAGATGATGAGATTACGCTTGTTCAACACTTATATCTTCCTCACTCTGAAAGATAAACAAGCAGACAGATGACAAGTTTTGCACATAAAAGTATCAGTGCTGACAATTCATCACATTTCTTACTGACGAATAAAGTGACACAGTTTAAATTTGCATTAACACAGTATGGTATTGTTCAGGTCAAGACATGGCAGGAAATGACATTGTGAAGGAGTTGGTAGCTTCACGACACCACTGGATTACAGATCAAGAACTCATAAGTATCAATGGTTAGTGTGCTGTCAATTTATACCATTTCAGATTGGCAAATAAATAGACGGTTTAAATAACAGTAGAATGATATGACATTTTTCATAGTTAAGACATTGCAGAATATGACATTGTGCTGTTGTAGCGACCCGACCCGAATGGGTCAAGTCTCTATGCTTACGTGTCATCCCTGGATCGATATGCTGACACACACAGTACTCGAAGGATTTATAACAGAGGTAAATCACATGTATAAAGTAACGTAAATACTATTACCTCAATCCAAATAGCGGAAGCAACAAGGTTGTGGGTTCCCATCAACACCAACGGCAAAGTTGAGTGTAGAAATCATAACCCTAACGTATCACTTACTCGTCGTAAGAAACCTGCAACATGAGACGTTGCAGCCCGAAACGGGTCAGTACATTGAATGTACTAGAAAATTCACACCATAGAGAATGATGAACAAAGGCTATCACTACATGCATATTTGGCTGGTGGAAAAGCTCTATGGTTATAAGGTTTTTGCGTAAAGCCAATTTTTCCCTACTGCAAAGGAATAATTTTTTTTACTATCATGGTGATTGTTAAACATTGAGAATGGTTGACAGCATTCTCAATCCCAATTAAAAATAATTAAAACCCAACAACACTAATTAGAAGTAACGTGATGAGATTCACATGATATTCAAGTACTAGATACTCAAGTTGTCCATAACCGGGGACATGGCTAATCATGATTAGTTTGTACACTCTGCAGAGGTTTGCGCACTTTTCCCCACATGACTCGATCGCCTCCGTTTGTTTTCTCGCACTACATGGTGTTTGAGAAACGGATGACCGAGACATAGTCTTTCAGAAGCGCTAGCACCTTACATGTGGGGTAGACCGTACCACCTACAACCCCTACATCTGCTAGTCCACCCCATAAGACTTCACACAACTTAGTCAACTACGCCAGAGCCCATAGTAGCATGTGGCTGCACACAGAAGTTTCTAGCATGAAAGATCTTATGATCCCTTTGAGCCTGGGTAAAAAAAAACAGGCAAGTCCTGATAGACATCAGGTGCCTCAATCCACCCAGATGTGTGTTTAAGTTGCCACCTTAGATAAACCATTAAAATTATCAACTCACATCTGTCATGGATATCACTCACCCAATCCACGTCTACTAGCATAGCATGGAATAATAAGCAAACGTAGAAGTAACTCCCAAAGGTTTCATAATAATACAGGTAATAGGTACTACCTCATCTACTTCCCATCCCACAGTTTAATTAGGTCCTAATCATGCAATGTGTGAGGATTGATCTAATGCAATAAAACTGGGTTGTAGAAAAGGTATGATCAAAGTGTGAACTTGCCTGCAATGTTGATGAAGATGATTCACACTCAAAACTCGTGATAGATCTACTCGTCACACTCCGGTTAATCTATCGTAAGCAAACAATAGTAACCACACAATAAGTACTCATCTAATGCACAGGTAAAACTCGAGCAAGAGAATGAACCAGATAGTTCAACTTAAGAACTCCGGTTGCAAAGAAAGAATGAACCGAACAAATGACGGAAAACAAACGGCGGAAGAAAACAACTCGGTTCTAGCAAGTTGAAACTAGGTCAAAATTTTACAGTAGCAAAAACTTGTTCAAGTTGATTAGACAGAACAGCGGTTTTGAGACGAAACTCGAGGCGCTTGAATCACCTGATTCCGATAAACGAGCGAGAAGATAAACTAGAACGATGATCGGATCTGAGATCGCGATCGCGGAATAAATCCGACGAGAAGAAAAAGAAGAACGGTTAAATGAACGGGCGTCGTTAACCGGGAAGAATCCAGTGATCACGTTCGTTAGGACGAACGGTCCGGCGAACGGTCCAAAGGAAACTAAATCGGAAAAGAAAACGAATCCGATCTAGGGTTTCGGAGAAGAAAACCGAAACGAAAAACCGA
The DNA here is from genome assembly GCF_018294505.1 of Triticum aestivum. NCBI lineage: Eukaryota > Viridiplantae > Streptophyta > Magnoliopsida > Poales > Poaceae > Triticum > Triticum aestivum. The sequence goes on along the minus strand of NC_057809.1, from coordinate 224,076,537 downwards.
TCTAGAAAACGAATCAGAAGAGAAGAAAAGAATCGGAACGATTAGAAGAAAACGATCCGATGAAAAGAAGAGATGCGGCGCAGGGCTACCTCCGGCGAGGGGCTCCGGCGGCGGCGGCAAGGTGCGGCGGCGGCGGTGGCGACGCAGGGCGCGGGCGGCGGCTTAGGGCGGCGCGCGGGTGAGGGGTGGCGCGGCGCGGGGTGTGGTGGAGCTCTAGGCTTTGGGTTTGATGATTTAGAGGGGGGGTGCTTGGGTATTTATATTGGGGAGGGGAGGGTTTACTTGGAGGAGGGATCAAGGAATTGGAATAGGAGTAGGAAAGATCTAGAAAAAGAAACGGAATAAACGGGAGTAGGACAAAAGTCCTACTAGGACTTCCAAAAGACAACGGCGGCGGCTCCCTGGAGCCTGGGCGCTCGCGCGATGGCCTCCTGACCTTGGCCGGCGGCGGCTTGGGCCTTTGGCCCAAGGCGCTGAGGATTTTTTTAACAGATTTCGCGCGCAGAAAAACTCAGAAAAGAAAATCTAAACGGGCTCCAAAATTACTAAAGTAAATTTTCCCCGACTCCTAAAAATGAGTCGAACAAAATGAACTTTTCTCCGGACCTAAAATGCAATTTTCGAAAACGCACATTTTTCCCTATCCAAAGAAAAACAAACAAACACCGGAAAACGAAATTTGATCTATTTATTAAATCTTCATTTTCCCTATATTTTGGGAAAGTCATATTATTCCCTCTCTTATATTTTTTTGACATCGGAAAAATAATTGAAGATGAAATAAATAAATCAAATGATCCTCTTTTCCAATTCGAGAAAACTCTCAAATAACAAAATAACAAAATCTCCAACTCTCTCCGAAGGTCCTTGAGTTGCGTGAAATTTCTAGGATCGACCAAAAAGCAAGAAAATAAGATATGCGTGATGATCTAATGTATAACATTCCAAATTGAAAATAAATTCAAAAGAGCTTTGAATTTAATTCTTTGAAACTCCCAACTCATATTTCATAATTTGAAGAAGTCATTTTATCTTCTCTCGTGAAAATCATTGAGTTGCATAAAGTTTCAGAATTGGAAAATATTTCCCAATGGAATTCAAATATTTTTCAAACATCCTTTTCATTTTAAATGGAAGAAGTCATGTCATCTTCTCTCTAGGGTTTTGTGTTGAAAGGAATTTGAATTCATGGAGATTAGAAAGCAAATATGAAAGTTTGGGAAAGTCCTTTTATTCCCTCTCATTTAACTTTCAAAAGTTTCGAATTCACTCACTTTCAGACAATCAATCAAACAATCAATCAAATCTATCTATTTATTATAACATTCCAAAATTTAGAATTTTGGGATGTTACGAACCTACCACCCTTAAAATGAATCTCGTCCTCGAGATTCGGAGAGGCTAGAGAGAAAAGGTTAGGGTTTGGGGTCTCCTCAAAATCCATCGATCATCAAAGGGGTCTGGGGTGCTACCACCCTTAGAAACATGGTTACGGTTCCATCAAAACTCATATACTTCATCCATATTCTTGACAGTGTCGGTCTTCTTAGATCTTCAGGATAATTCCTTATCCGGGCTCTTCCGGTAGTGGCATAACCTTACCACAATTCTTTTTTTCCTTTCCTCTTGGTAAGGTTCTTCCGAGATTGGGTCTTCTTAGCTGACGGGTCTGACGTCAAAACTAAACAACTATCGATACCTCGGTCATCCTCACAAGCATTGCAGAATTTCTCTTGTCGACGAACCAAGTTCGGATAAATCCATAGATTCCGCAAGCCAGACAACCATCTATCGTTCCTTCACAACTCTCAGGTTTTACGTAACTCCTATAAGATCGTCTGTTGATAAGGGCATATCCTCTTCCAGGGTTTTTCCTTCAGCAAGAATGTGTTTGCTTCTTGGCAGGTCCTGGGGCCTGTGGGTTATGGCCCATCTCATCACTTGTAGTCCTTGAACTTATCATCGGGCAACTGATCATTGTTCCAACTTCCTAGTATTCTTAAATCCATCCAATTGTACTGTCTTCCTTCCTTCTATTGGCACCAAACTAAAACATGATTACTCAAACTCATCATGGAATTTCCATTGATCCATATTTCCAACATCATACCTCCTTTATATCCAATAGTAATTCATCTCTTTATCCTCGTGGGATATCCCTCATACCGAGATAAAAACTTATACTAATGAAGTCCATATTCCACTTCGTGGAACATCATTATCCTTTCCGCGGTCAAACGTCCTTACAGGGGAATATTGGCCATCTCTGCATGGCACTTCTTCAACTGGGAAACATGAAACACATCTTGAACTCCTGACAGTCCTTCGGGTAACTCAAACTTGTAGGCCACTTCTCCCATACGCTCCAAAACTCGGTAAGGTCCTACAAATCTCGGGGCTAACTGTCCCTTAACTCCAAATCGTTTTACTCCTCGCAGAGGGAACACATGAAGACATGCTCGGTCTCCAATTTCATAGACTACCTCCCTGAGTTTTTTGAGTCTACATAACTCTTCTGCCTGGACTAAGCTACCTTCAATCTATCTCGAATCAACTTAACATTCTCTTCTGACTCCTTGCTCATATTTGGTCCAAACAACTGACGGCCTCCAACTTCATCCCACATACTCTTGGGGTATCACACATATCGAGACAAAATTCATATTCATTTTGTCCGAAATCCACTCAGTGGAGTACCCTTATCTTTTCCAGGGGTCATTTGTTCTTACAGGGTACTACCACCCTTAAAATGCACAACCTTCCATAGACCATATTTCTCTTGTCCTCAAAAATGGTCAAAATCCTTCTTCATACAGTAACAACTCATAAAATCCATATCAGTACCAATGATGCTACTTTATTCATTCTCAAATGTTTACAGTCTCTCGCTTCTCCATTACATGTCTCAACTCAACACCTCAAGAAAATGTTCTCACTTCTACTACTCCATTTCTTTTGTTGCAAACTCAACTATCTAACACAAGTTTCCTTCTCCTTGGGGCATTTTCTGGCAAAGTGCCCTGCTCCATTACAACTAAAACATATTACTTCTGACAAGTCTCGAGGTTTCCTTTTTGGGCAACTCTTGAGGTAGTGCCCTGACTCCTTGCACCTATAACATGTGATATGACTCAGATCCTTCCTCGAATTCAATCTGCTTCTCTTTCTAGACTTTTCCATTCCAATGAGGGCTTCTATTTCCTGTGGGTCATACTTTACTTCCTCAGTCGGGAATTCTACTAGATCCCCCTTTATACAATTTTGGGAGATGTGTCCTTCTTCTCCACATGAATAGCAAGATTTAGTGCAGGGTTTACTCGGGTCCTCTTTAGGTGTGTCTTCCACATCTTCCTTCATCACGGGTTCTTCTTAAATTTCCATAAGGGCTCCTTTCATTACTTCTTTCTTCTGTTGGATGGTTCATTGTACCATGGGGTAAATGTGACACTGAGCAGGATAGTGGGTAGTCCCTTCACACAAGAAACAAGTAATCTTCCTAGTTGGGCATTCTTCAACTGGGTGACTTCCTTCACAGTTAATGCATTCATCCTTGTCTGCTTTATGGGTGTAGCCTATTTCTCCACAAATCTTGCATGCACAATGTTTCCTTATATCCTTTCCATAAGACTTCAACTTCTGGGACACAAGGTGATATCTTTGCAGAGTCAACTTTACTTCTCTCCAAGTGGTTACTCCTTGCCATCCATTCATGGTTTGGTATATCCTCCACCAAGTAGCAGCACCTCTTTCAAAGCATTGAAGATCATGCTGGGCCATATCCTGTCCAACTATAGGGTTATTCTCCATGTGATCCTCCATGTTCTGAATCCATTGGTCCGTCTCCAACTGACTCATCGGTCCAAAAAATACAAGCTCATCTCCATTCATCCTCTATTGGGTCCATGGGTTTGGGGTGAGTTAAGAGAGATCAAGAGGGATACACACAATGCAAACAACAGTTTTGAAAAGACATATTTTATTGTGGCTGTCGAAAACATCAAACAAATGACAGCTCACAAACGTCGCATCTAACGTAGGTATAAAACAGGGGTTTGGTCTGCTAAGGTCAACGTCGCCAAACTCTTCAAGTCTTGTTCATGCCTCCAATGGCTTCTTCTGATCATGCTTGTCTTTCTCAACTCCTTTGGCTAGATCATCTCTGTTGACGCGAAGTCTCTCGTGACATCCTTTAATATTCCGGAGTTGCATTTCAAACTTCTGGTTTCAACATCCTTCACATGAACCATGGTACTACTGTCCTTCCGTTCCTAACGAATCTTCGGTATCTCGAGGTTTTTCTACTCTAGCTTGGCTACTTTCAACTTTTGGGTCCTGAGTTCTTCACGAAATACTTCCTTATCTAATACGACTTCCTGGAGCTCCATTTTAAACTTCTTGATGTACTACTCCAGATCCTGGTAATACACCGGCTAGGGCTAAAACTTCATCTTATGATAGGTGCTCCATCAGCCTTCTTCCATCAATTCCATTCTGATGACATGCATCCTTAACTCAGCACGATGACAATAGCATTAGCGGGTGATGACATCACGGATAACCGTGTTTCTGCTCTTGTCATTTCCATGAGCTATCTTCCATAGTTGATATCTCCTACCTTAGGGTTTTCTTGACAAAACTTTGAGTTCTTAACTCTACATGCTCCGGTCTTTCTCCAACACACCTTGATCTCGGGCATTGACAACTTCCATAGTCTGCCAAGATCCAAAAGGGTAGCCATTCCTAGGTCATACAAATCTGGGAATTCTTCAGAGCCTTCAAATTCTACTTGTCTTCGGTCTTCAACCATTGTAGTTTCCATTATTCAGATGCACGGAAAATACTCTTCATTTCGAAGTGGTCTTAGTTGTCCGATATCTTGTACTTCTTGGAGTGATCTCTTCAGTCGAATCCTTGTGTGATCAAAAGGGGAAAGGGATATGGTCTCACTAAAGGGAATTTTTGAATAAGCTCAGAAAAGAAGAGAGGTAAAAGATCTTTTTGAAAGGGAAAGTTGTAGAGAAAAATCTATGCTATGGGCTTGCCAGTTTCTAGGGTCACGTCCTACAGTCAACATGTGCTCTGATACCATCTTGTAGCGACCCGACCCGAATGGGTCAAGTCTTTGTGCTTACGTGTCATCCCTGGATCGGTATGCTGACACACACAGTACTCGAAGGATTTATAACAGAGGTAAATCACATGTATAAAGTAACGTAAATACTATCACCTCAATCCAAATAGCGGAAGCAACAAGGTTGTGGGTTCCCATCAACACCAATGGCAAAGTTGAGTGTAGAAATCGTAACCCTAATGTATCACTTACTCGTCGTAAGAAACCTGCAACATGAGACGTTGCAGCCCGAAACGGGTCAGTACATTGAATGTACTGGCAAATTCACACCATAGAGAATGATGAACAAAGGCTATCACTACATGCATATTTGGCTGGTGGAAAAGCTCTATGGTTATAAGGTTTTTGCGTAAAGCCAATTTTTCCCTACTGCAAAGGAATAAATTTTTTTACTATCATGGTGGTTGTCAAACATTGAGAATGGTTGACAGCATTCTCAATCCCAATTAAAAATAATTAAAACCCAACAACATTAATTAGAAGTAATGTGATGAGATTCACATGATATTCAAGTACTAGATACTCAAGTTGTCCATAACCGGGGACACGGCTAATCATGATTAGTTTGTACACTCTGCAGAGGTTTGCGCACTTTTCCCCACATGACTCGATCGCCTCCGTTTGTTTTCTCGCATTACATGGTGTTTGAGAAACGGATGACCGAGACATAGTCTTTCAGAAGCGCTAGCACCTTACATGTGGGGTAGACCGTACCACCTACAACCCCTACATCTGCTAGTCCACCCCGTAAGAGTTCGGACAACTTAGTCAACTACGCCAGAGCCCATAGTAGCATGTGGCTGCACACGGAAGTTTCTAGCATGAAAGATCTTATGATCCCTTTGAGCCTGGGTGGCGGTCCGAAAAAACAGGCAAGTCCTGATAGACATCAGGTGCCTCAATCCACCCAGATGTGTGTTTAAGTTGCCACCTTAGATAAACCATTAAAATTATCAACTCACATCTGTCATGGATATCACTCACCCAATCCACGTCTACTAGCATAGCATGGCATAATAAGCAAACATATAAGTAACTCCCAAAGGTTTCATAATAATACAGGTAATAGGTACTACCTCATCTACTTCCCATCCCACAGTTTAATTAGGTCCTAATCATGCAATGTGTGAGGATTGATCTAATGCAATAAAACTGGGTTGTAGAAAAGGTATGATCAAAGTGTGAACTTGCCTGCAATGTTGATGAAGATGATTCACGCTCAAAACTCGTGATAGATCTACTCGTCACACTCCGGTCAATCTATCGTAAGCAAACAATAGTAACCACACAATAAGTACTCATCTAATGCACAGGTAAAACTCGAACAAGAGAACGAACCAGATAGTTCAACTTAAGAACTCCGGTTGCAAAGAAAGAACGAACCGAACAAACGACGGAAAACAAACGGCGGAAGAAAACAACTCGGTTCTAGCAAGTTGAAACTAGGTCAAAATTTTACAGTAGCAAAAACTTGTTCAAGTTGATTAGACAGAACGGCGGCTTCGAGACGAAACTCCAGGCGCTTGAATCACCTGATTCCGATAAACGAGCGAGAAGATAAACTAGAACGATGATCGGATCTGAGATCGCGATCGCGGAATAAATCCAACGAGAAGAAAAAGAAGAACGGTTAAACGAACGGGCGTCGTTAACCGGGAAGAATCCGGTGATCACGTTTGTTAGGACAAACGGTGCGGCGAACGGTCCAAAGGAAACTAAATCGGAAAAGAAAACGAATCTGATCTAGGGTTTCGGAGAAGAAAACCGAAACGAAAAACCGATCTAGAAAATGAAGCAGAAGAGAAGAAAAGAATCGGAACGATTAGAAGAAAACGATCCAATGAAAAGAAGAGATGCGGCGCGGGGCTACCTCCGGCGAGGTCTCCGGCGAGGGGCTCCGGCGGCGGCGGCAAGGTGCGGCGGCGGCGGCGGTGACGCAGGGCGCGGGCGGCGGCTTAGGGCGGCGCGCGGGTGAGGGGTGGCGCGGCGCGGGGTGTGGTGGAGCTCTAGGCTTTGGGTTTGATGATTTAGAGGGGGGGTGCTTGGGTATTTATATTGGGGAGGGGAGGGGAGGGTTTACTTGGAGGAGGGATCAAGGAATTGGAATAGGAGTAGGAAAGATCTAGAAAAAGAAACGGAATAAACGGGAGTAGGACAAAAGTCCTACTAGGACTTCCAAAAGACAACGGCGGTGGCTCCCTGGAGCCTGGGCGCTCGCGCGATGGCCTCCTGGCCTTGGCCGGCGGCGGCTTGGGCCTTTGGCCCAAGGCGCTTAGGATTTTTTTAACAGATTTCGCGCGCAGAAAAACTCAGAAAAGAAAATCTAAACGGGCTCCAAAATTACTAAAGTAAATTTTCCCCGACTCCTAAAAATGAGTCGAACAAAATGAACTTTTCTCCGGACCTAAAATACAATTTTCGGAAACGCGCATTTTTTCCTATCCAAAGAAAAACAAACAAACACCGGAAAACGAAATTTGAACTATTTATTAAATCTTCATTTTCCCTATATTTTGGGGAAGTCATATTATTCCCTCTCTTATATTTTTTTGACGTCGGAAAAATAATTGAAGATGAAATAAATAAATCAAATGATCCTCTTTTCCAATTCGAGAAAACTCTCAAATAAGAAAATAACAAAATCTCCAACTCTCTCCGAAGGTCCTTGAGTTGCGTGAAATTTCTAGGATCGACCAAAAAGCAAGAAAATAAGATATGCGTGATGATCTAATGTATAACATTCCAAATTGAAAATAAATTCAAAAGAGCTTTGAATTTAATTCTTTGAAACTCCCAACTCATATTTCATAATTTGAAGAAGTCATTTTATCTTCTCTCGTGAAAATCATTGAGTTGCATAAAGTTTCAGAATTGGAAAATATTTCCCAATGGAATTCAAATATTTTTCAAACACCCTTTTCATTTTAAATGGAAGAAGTCATGTCATCTTCTCTCTAGGGTTTTGTGTTGAAAGGAATTTGAATTCATGGAGATCAGAAAGCAAATATGAAAGTTTGGGAAAGTCCTTTTATTCCCTCTCATTTAACTTTCAAAAGTTTCAAATTCACTCACTTTCAAACAATCAATCAAACAATCAATCAAATCTATCTATTTATTATAACATTCCAAAATTTAGAATTTTGGGATGTTACAGCTGTAGTGGGTAGGTTCACCACACCACTTGATTACAGATGAAGAACAGAAGCATACATGTAGTGCAAAAGAAGTTCACTTGCTCTGTATAGTTTAATTTACATGGTATGAAGAAGGAACTTGGTTGTACAACTGAAAACTTAAATTGAGAAAGGACAAACTTTTGTTTATGAACTACATATAATAAACTTTAAACAAGCAATGTGATGCAAACACCAAAAAAAAACAGCTGTTGCAGTCATGCCTAACCAAATATATACAACAAAGTTTGAAGGCTTGAGATGGACCAACTTACATTATTGGTGAAGGCAAGGCCTTGTCCATGCTGATGGGGGGAGGAAATTGAGGAAGTTTACCACATAATCTTCTTCAAAAGCATTGCCTTTATTCTACATTTTGTTAAGAGTAAATATAGATGTGATAATATACAAAAATGGAGAATATTTAAGATAAGATGAAGAGTGATGCTACATAACCAAGTAGCTATAAATGTAAGTGCGGCGATACAGGCAAAAGGTACAGCCAAGAGCAATGCATAGCTAAACTTCTTCAGTACCAACCTTATGGTAAGAGTAAATATAGATCTGATGTGTAGAAAATGGAGGGCAAAGGAAAATAAGCTGCAGAGTGATGGTACGTGAACAACTACCTGTCATTATAAGTACACTGATAAAGGATAGCATGTACTTACAAGAACAATGCAGAGCTAAAAAAACATTGGCATTGGATATATTCTACACTAATGTAACCATTCATAGAGGTCAGATAATTTGGAGCGAACAATTGATAAGCAAGCTATCATGCATACTTCTGTCACATAATGAACCAGGTATGTATGCAAGTACAGTGATACATGACAACATGTACTAACAAGAGCAAAGCAGCAGGCAGCATATTTGAGATATCCTGTCGTTCTTGTCAAACCGGAATTCTTCTTCGAGCAGATTTCCTGCAAAAAAGATCTGTAAGGCACATGCGGAAAAGTAGAAGTTCAAATTGTCATGTGATTTCATAGACAGTACCTCATCCTAGGAACGAGACCAGTGCATAACAAGGTTTTTCCATTCAATGTCTTCTAAATTTAGCACAGGAGACTTCACCAGAAATTCGTTTATAGACTTTCCATCAAAGTGTGATTTCCTCAGGTAACACCGATACTGCTGCAATGCTTCCTTGAAAAGCACAAGCAAGCTTTGCTCGTCATGACTATCCAGATTGACCCTCGCCTAGTTACAACAATGTAATGTAAATCATTGATGTGTTCAATCAGCAGAAAACAGGAAAATAATAGCCATGAATAATAGCACTTACACGTAAGTTGGACAAGAAGATGTGAAAATGGTGTTTGTCTTCACAATAATCTTCCCATGATGGGAATATATGCACGTAGTCCCTAACAACATTGAAAGCATTGTCTTTTAAACTGGGAATAAATGGAATGGGGTTCCAATCTGCAGGAATTGGCCGTCTCTATAGTTGGGATAGGTCTTCGGCCGGTGGACTTGCTGTACTTTTTGCTGGAGCGGGACTTTTCTGTGGTACAGCTGGTGCTATGGCAAATGAAATCGGTATACCTTTTGCTGGAGTGCAGGTCCTGTGTGGTGGGGCTAGTGGTGTGGCCAGTGAAGTATGGGTACAGTCTGCTGGTGTCGGTCCTACGTTTTGTGTCACTGGTTGTATAGCCAATATAAGTGGGGTGCTGTCTGATTTCTCCGGCACCACCATGTTTTTCAAGGACTTTGCTGGTGCTCCTTCAGGTTCGGCAAGCACCCTCTTCCTTTTTGATGTCTGATGCACAAGAACATCATTTGAGTGAAAAAACATGGTATGATGACAGATGGAATATGTATTGATAATGGATGGGCATGGCATCTCTACATATATGATGAGTAAATTAAGCAGATGGTGGTGCAACAAAGTAGAAGAAATGCAAGACAACATATGCAAGATACCCGCAATCAATAAAACATTGCCAAATTAGAACATGCACCTTGATGGGTGAACAAGACAGGCCATCTGCCTTTGACTCCCCGAGGTTAGAATAGTCATTAGGATGATATTCTGAACAAGAATCAACAGGTGGGGAGCGTATGAGTTTCATTGCATCCAGAATGGCACTCAATGCCTTGGTGCCAATTTTGTAAGTCATTGCAGTGTTTAGCTTCAAGAGTGGACTGCTGCTAGTGCGACACAAAGCAGCTACACAGATCATAGTGTAGATATAACGGGAAAACCTTAAGCATCAGAGTAAAATCAGCAAAGTGGAACTTGCTGGAATATATGTGCTAGTATTGCCGGTACGGCTAGAAAGGATTCGGATACCAGCTCTCTTCAAGTGAAGGTGTGGTACTGTTAATATCAATGTAACTCTCAAAGGCGACACAGCTCCCCGCATTTCCTTGCTATTCTTATAGGATTCAAGTGGGCAGGCCACTACAAATCCTATTCCTATGTTTACAAGATCCTACGAATCAAAGATGCTCAAAGTGTCCATCACAACCGACCGTATAGACCTCTACACTGCAAATGTCCCTGCTCATCTTTAGTACAAGGAACATACTGTACTACTATCATACTCCATCTGTTCCACAATATAAGTCTTGGTAGAGATTTCCACTATGGATCACATATAGATGTATCCAGGTACATTTTAGAGTGTAGATTCACTCATTTTGCTCCATATGTAGTCCATGGTGGAATCTATACAAAGACTTGTATTTAGGAACGGAGAGAGTACATATTAAAGAAGAACGGAAGAGGAACATGGTAAAGAAGAGCAAGCAGATTTTGGATAATAAAATGTTGGTTGCGCAGTGCCCACACATGATGAACCAGAGCGCATTAAGAATGCAACTCCTAGCTGTCTCTCGACCATTTCAGGCGGTTGGATGAAGATCCTACGTCTCCTAACCCTTCTTCTTCCTCGTCTCTGCTTCCCATACAAAACACCGCACGGGCCGCCGGCAGGACCACTGGCCCCCACCGCCTGTGTTCCTCCGCCACCCCCACCCCCACCCCCACCCGCGTCGAGTTTTCTTCATTCGGCGAGGCCCCACAACCACCCGAGCCCCTTTGATCGCACCGGCGAACTCCGGCGAGCTCTGAAAAATCGAGTGACCCAATTTGGAAATTTAGTCTACTGTGATTTAACTAGTGTGGAATATAAACGGGGAAAACCATAAGCATTGCGAGTATGGTGTTGAGTGTGCCATGGTGGATCTGAAGGTGCAAACCGGACAAAGGCAACTTCGCAACCAAGACAAGAAATCAGAGTAAAGCAGTGGCGATCTATTTTCTTGCTGCGATAAATAAGTTGAGCAGATACGAAAGAGTACCGCCTTTGGTGCGGCATAGTGTACGCATCTGCTGAGAATTTGACGGTGCTGCGGTAGCGATGGCTGTCGGCGTGGAAGCAGATCTAGGAGGGTAGACGGTGGCGGCGGGGCGCGGTGGACGAGACGGTCGTAGGAGCGGCGCCGGCAAGGTGGACGACGGCAGGGATGAAGCGAGAGGACGGGATGCAAGGATCCCGGTCCGAAGCCGTGGATGAGAGAGGTCGATCTCTTGTAATGGACGGCGGCGTCGGGGTATCAGCTCCGGCATGGTGGAGGAGGACGGCGGTGGATGGGGTGGCGGATGGCGGTGAATGGAGGAGGGTGGGGTGGAGAGGGTGTTTTGGCGCCCACAGAGTACGAATGGGGAAAAGGGAGGTAGAGAGGAAGGGGGGAACCATGTATTCAGGGCGCGCTCGTCTCAAATGCGAGGAAATTTACAAACTTAGTCCCTGTTTCAAATTTCTACTACATCACAGCAACACTAGTCGGTTGGGGATAGGACGGTAATCTCGCATACACCGAATATTTGCCGACGAGAGTTTGTTTTTGGCGGCCACCGTGTATGAATATGAATCGGGGAGGGAGTCGATTTCGGCCGAGGACACACTGTGTTTTGGCGCCCACCGTGTATGAATCCGGGTGAGAGGCGGTTACGTCACGTTTGGGTGAAATTACAAACCTACCCCTATCGAAACCTATAGAAATCCAGCATATAGGCTTTGCGTGGCAGGGATAGGCAGTAGTGATTTCCATCTCGCAGATTTTGGTTTCGGGCGGTTACTTCGACTTTCCCCGCTTCGTTCAAATTTTGCAGAGTGCACGTTTACCGTGCCAACTCAATTCGAATCCCGTTTGTATTCTATTTTTTTCGGGCGGGACCCATTTTCAATTGGAATTACATTCCATATACATCATTTTTTTATATATATACTTTCAAAAGCACAACAAAGAATTCTGCTCCTTTATATGTATAATATAATCTACAAATACAACGATCTCGAAATCTTAAGGTTGAATTCCAAAAAAATTAACTAAATTATGTTCTACTAAAATGTATGGATCAGTAATATCTACATATTAAATAACATAGATGTGCGTGAATTCATATGAGTATGCATGTTTGATAGATCAATTTTGGTTCGAGTATGGATTACATGTATCATCATCTCGAATTCAAATATTTGAATCCCTTTTTTGTTCACTCCTTTCACGCCCATCTCTCTCGCATGCATGCTCCTTCAGGTAGCTATCACTCTCTTTTCTCCAGCTCACCCGCACGCTCACTTCATGTTGCTCCTATCCTCGCAAACATGGTCTCTCGATGTCTCCCTTGAGAAGTGTCACACTCTCCCTATCATTATAAATTACACGGTTTTCATTATCTCTCATGTCTCTACTGTTCTCTGGTATCGCTCAGTACCTAAGCTTTCTTTTTCACCGCTAAACACACAGTCTCCACTCGTCTTTCACTTTGTCTTTCTCTCTATGGGATTCTCTCACACACCCTATATGTCTCTACATATGACTCATACCACTAAAATTACTCTCTCTATCTCTCCTGTAGACACAACATTTGTTGCGGTCTCCTTTTCGTCTCCATCCCAGACTGACATTATTCATTTGTTTACCGATCAGAAAACCCCGACTACCGTCTCCTCTCTCTCTCACACACACACAGACACACACGCACAACTCCTACCACTAAAATGTGAATGGAAAACGAGATTTTGTTATAGCCAAACAAAAAAGGACTGGAGGGAGTGATTGCTCTGACACGGACGCGACCTCTCATAGCGCAGGCATTGAACCGGTGCGCCGGCCAAGAGGGCCGCTGTAACATCCCAAATTTTCAATTTGGAATGTTATACACTAGATCATCATTGCATATCATATTTATTGCATTTTGGTTGATCCTAGAAATTTCACGCAAGACCCTCGGAGAGAGTTGGGGATTTCGTTATTTTCATATTTGAGTTTTCTCAAATTTTGAAAATAGGATCATTTGATTTTATTTATTTTATCTTCAATTATTTCTATTATAAAAATGTGAGAGAGGGAATAAAATGACTTTCCCAAAATAAAGAAATATTGGGGATTTAATAGTAAAATCAAACAAGATTTTATTTTGGTTTTATTTGAATTTAGGAAAAATGCGCGTTTTTCAAAATTGCATTTAGGCCCCAAATAAATGTTCATCCTGTGCGGCTTGATTTAAGAACCGGGGAAAATTTATTTCGGGATTTTTGGAGTCCGTTTAGTATTCCTTTTGATTTTTTATCTGAGTGTAACTATTTATATATAAAAAATGGAACCGACCTAACGGGCCGTGTCCGACCCGGACACTAGGCCCGTCCGGCTTTATAAGCCGGGAGGCCCAGCCGGACCCCCCCTCAAACCATAGCCGCCTAGCCCGCCGCCGCTGCCTTCGCCGCCGCCGCCCGCGCCGCCGCCCCGCGCCGCAGACCGCCGCCACCGACCGCCACCGCCGCCGCCCGCCGCCGCCCGCCGGATCCGTCGCCGGAGGTAGACCTCGCCGCCGCCGGTTTTTCCCAAAAAACCGTTCAGTTTTTCCGATGGTTTTGTTCGTTTTTTTAGTTTTGGTTTTTTTAAAATAGATTGGTTTTTCCGGTTTATTTAATTAGAGAACGTTCGTCCGTTCATTTGTTTTAACGAACGTTCGTCGTTTTTCTTTTTCTCGGATTAAATCCGCGATTTTTCAGATTGCGGTTTCTGATCTGATTTTAGTTTTAGTCTAACTTTTCGCTCGTTTATCGGAATCAGGCGATTCAAGCGCCTGGAGTTTCGTCTCAAAACCCTATTTCCGTTTAACCAACTCAAACAAGTTTTTGCCACTGTAAAAATTTCTGTAGATCCAGAATAGTAAACGAAGCCTTTTTCTTTTGCTGTTTGTCTTTCGTTGCTTCATTTGATTTGATTCTTTTTGCCAACCAAAGTTCTTAAGTTGAACTTTCTGGTTAGATCTCTTATTTGAGTTTTACCTGTGCATTAGTTGAGTACTTATTGTATGCTTGTTTGTTTGCGATAGAGTACCCGGAGTGCGCCGCTTGCAACTTCGAATCGCTAGGTTTCCCGGATCATCAGCAAGGCAAGTAACACTTTGATCATGTTTTCCCTCTACCCAGTTTTATTGCATTAGATCAATCCTCACACATTGCATGATTAGTATCTAATTAAATTGTGGGTTTGGGAAGTAGATGAGGTAGAACCTATTACCTGTTATTATCAAACCCCTGGGAGTTACTTCTACGTGTGCTTATTATTGCCATGCTATGCTCGTAGACGTGGATTGGGTTTGGGAGTATCCATGACAGATGTGAGATTGATAATTAATGGTTTACTTAAGGTGGCAACTTAAACACACATCTGGGTGGATTGAGGCACCTGGGTATTCCAGGATTGCCTGTTTTTTTATGGACCGCCACCCAGTCTCAAAGGGATCATGAGATTATTCATGCTAGAAACTTCCGTGTGCAGCCACAAGCTATTATGGGCTCTAGCATAGTTGATTAAGTTGTGCGAACTCTTACAGTGGTAGACTAGCAGATGTAGGGGAAAGTAGGTGTAATGGTCTACCCGATCGTAAGGTGCTAGCGCTTCTGAAAGACTATGTCTCAGTCATCCGTTTTATCAAACACCATGCAGTGCGAGAAACCAAATGGAGGCGATCGAGTCTTGTGGGGAAAAGTGCGCAAACCTCTGCAGAGTGTATAAACTAATCGTGATTAGCCTGTCCCCGGTTATGGACATCTTGAGTATCTAGTACCTGGATTATCATGTGAATCTCAACATGTTACTCTAAAATTAATATTGATGGGTTTTGTTTAATGATGATGCTTAATTGGAATTGAGAATGCTGCCAACCATTCTCAATGTTTAACAACTACCATGATAGTTAAACAAAATTTATTCCTTTGTAGTAGGGAAAAATTGGCTTTACGCAAAACTGTAACCATAGAGCTTTCCACCAGCCAAATATGCATATAGAATAGCCTATTTCATTCCATTACTCTCTATGTGTTACTTTGCGAGCATATTCCATGTGCTGACCCATTTCGGGCTGCAACGTTAATGTTGCAGACTTTTCAGACGATGATTAAGGAGTTTTAGGTCGTGGTTCTATACTCAGTGATGCCGTTGGAGTTGATGGACTCACTTATGTTCCAAGCCTTCCACTATTATCGTTATTAGATGGCCTTAAGCCATATTTATTGTAATAATTTCTCTCTTGAGACTTTCGATGTAATAAGTGTGTGATTGCTACTCTGTTATAAATCCTTCAAGTACTGTGTGGTGTCAGTATTACTGATCCAGGGATGACACCTGAGCATAGAGATTGGACCCTTTGAGGTCTGGTCGCTACAAGATGGTATCAGAGCCAGGTTGACTGTAGGACACGACCACTAAGCTAAAGACCTAGATCACTACTCACTCTCTCTTCTCTTTCTGACTTCTCATCTTTTCTACTCTTTTAGGATGGCGGGTGCAAGGAAGAAGTTCACGCAACCGGATGAAGATACACCCTTTGGACGTCACTTGAAGGAAGTCACTAGATATCTGAACATAGGAGTACCAAGCTTCACCGGAACCTACAACGCCACTCTACCTGAAGAAGAGCGCTGGATGATTCAAGTTCAAGTTCCAGGAAGGACGTTCATGCGAGTCACCGAGCCCATAGAGTTTTCTTTTGATGCACCAACTTGGAGTCTAGGAAAGAGCATGGCAGCTCACATCGCCATGGGACGTATTGGAGAAGTCTACCGCAACAATCTCAAGGATACTATCTACTAGATTTGTGGGCGCCGAGATGAGCACTGGGAGATGATCAGCACCAGGAAGGATAGATCAGTCGCAGCTTTTATCCAAGAGTTAAACCAGCACATTCGACATCAGGAGAACCAGATGTGCACCGACATGATAGATCTGAAGAAGGCAAAGACAACAATCAAGGAACTAGAGGAAGAACTCAAGGCTACACGTGAAGATTACAAAGAGGAAATCAAAGTATTAGTGGAGAAGAATGATGATCTGATCAAGAAGATCGGAATATTTATGGGAGACCCTGCTCCAGTAGAAGAAGACGAAGAACCCAAGGAGATTCGCCCGAAAGACTACATCATCATCAACGACACCGACTCAGATCCAGATGATAGCGATGATGACTATGTTGATGAAGCCGGAGCAGATATAATGGAGTCTGCAACCGAAGAATATTTCTAGTAGACCACCTCATCAGTAGTAGTAGTCCACCATGTAAATATAGTAGTCCGATCACTTTTGCGATAGTTAGATCGTTTGTATGCCCTTGTTTGATTGATTGAATGAAGTGAATTGTTTGCTTTTGCCTCATGTGCATATGGGTAGTGTTTTCTCTTTGGACCCCCTCTATTCTTAAATCTCATCTTTTCTAAACCCTCAGATGCCTCCGGGATGTGACCCCGGATTTACCTTTCCACCGGAGCTCACCCGGTTGATCCAACAGCAGAACACATTGATGCAGTTGCTAGTCCAGAATCAGAATCAGGGGAACAACAACAACAACAACCCACCACCACCACCACCACCTGTTGATCACTTAGCCCGTTTTCTTAGGCTGAATCCGCCGGTGTTTTCCAGTAGCACTAAGCCGATAGTGGCAGATGATTGGCTCCGCAAGATAGCTAGAGAGTTGACCACAGTAGGATGCACGAATGCGGAAAAGGTGAAGTTTGCCGCACATCAGCTTGAAGGACCCGCAACATCATGGTGGGAGAATTTCACAGCCACTTTTCCTGTCGACACTGTTACGTGGGACCAGTTTCAGCAGGCGTTTCGGACTGCCCATTTTTCAGCAGGAGCTATGGCCATGAAGAAGCAAGAGTTTCGCAACTTGCGCCAAGGAGGACGGACAGTTGGCCAGTATGTGGAGGACTTTAGTAAACTAGCACGTTATGCCCCAGATGACGTTGCTACGGATGCAGCAAAGCAGGAGAAGTTTCTGGAAGGACTGAATGATGAGTTAAGCATGCAGTTGATGGTAGCCACCTTCAACAGCTACCAGGAGTTGGTAGATCGTGCTCTCATGATTGAAGGGAAGCAGCAGGAGATTGAGAATCACAAGAGGAAGTATGGACAAGGGAAGCACACTTCAGGAGCTCAGCAGAAGCCATGTTTTACCCTTAGACCGGGAGGACATTTTCAGCATACCCATGGAGGAGGTAGCTCGCACAATCACAATGGCACCAAGAATGGTAATGGGAATGGAGGAAGCAACGGCCAGAACCGCACCAACCCATCGACCCCAGCCAAGAGAGACCTGAGCCAAGTCACTTGTTTTAAGTGCCAGAAGACCGGACATTATGCCAATGAATGTCCTGAATCACAGAATGGAAATGGCAATGGAAGCTCTAGGAAGAAGCCAAACCCTTTCAACAGGGGACAGGTGAACCACGTTAACGTGGAGGAGGTTGAAGAGCATCTGGATGCAGTAATCGGTAAGTTTTTGGTTAAGTCATTTACTGCACTCGTTCTTTTTGATACTAGTGCATCGCATTCATACATATCAAGGGGATTTGTGGATAAGTATAACCTGCCCACCAAAGTACTTAGAACACCTATGTTAGTAAGCTCACCAGGAGCGGAGTATATGGCTAGCCAAGGATGTTTTCAAGTGCCATTAAGTATAGGTAGGCATGTGTTCCTCTCAGATTTGATAATATTGGAATCACAAGGTTTGGATGTAATTCTGGGTATGGATTGGTTGTCGATGTATGGAGGAAACATCGATTGCGCTAGTAAGTCGATCTTGCTTACCACCCTAGAAGGAAGAAGGATCAAGTATGTATCCCGGCATGTGCCGAAGAGGACTCAAGTAAATTGTTTAACAGGAGTTGTGCAGGAGGAAGTACCAGTAGTAAAGGATTTCCCCGATGTATTTCTGGAAGAGTTGCCAGGCATGCCACCGAATAGAGATATTGAGTTTTTGATTGAGCTTTTACCAGGCACAGGGCCAATATCAAAGAGACCATATAGGATGTCTGCAAAGGATTTGGTGGAGATTAAGAAGAAAATTAAGGAGTTACTGGATAAAGGATACATTCGCCCAAGTTCATCGCCTTGGGGATCGCCAGTACTTCTGGTGGAGAAGAAGGATGGATCGTTAAGGATGGTTGTTGATTATCGAGGTTTGAATGAAGTAACCATCAAGAACAAGTACCCACTACCGATGATCAATGATCTGTTTGATCGATTGCAAGGAGCTAAGGTATTTTCCAAGATCGATCTGCGATCAGGATATCACCAGTTGAAGATTCGAGAACAGGATATACCTAAGACAGCTTTTACCACTAGGTATGGGCTGTATGAGTATACTGTTATGTCATTTGGTCTGACTAACGCACCTGCATATTTTATGAATATGATGAACAAAGTGTTTATGGAGTTCTTGGATAAGTTCGTCGTAGTGTTCATTGATGATATCCTGGTTTACTCAAAGAATGAAGAGGAGCATAAGGAGCATTTGCGTTTGGTTCTTGGAAAGCTCAGAGAACATCAACTATATGCCAAGTTCAGCAAATGTGAGTTTTGGTTGAAGGAAGTTGGATTTCTCAGACACGTTATATCCGGAGAAGGTATAGCAGTAGATCCCACTAAAGTTGATACCGTGACCAAGTGGGAAGTGCCAACAACAGTTGGAGAGATCCGGAGTTTTCTTCGACTCGCAGGATACTACCGGAGGTTTATTGAGAATTTCTCAAAAATTGTGAAGCCTATGACAGAGTTGTTGAAGAAGGATACCAAGTTCATATGGACTGAGGAATGTGAGGCTAGTTTCCAGGAGTTGAAGAAACGTTTGGTTACATCACCAGTGTTGATTTTGCCAGACGAGACCAAGGATTATGAGGTGTATTGTGACGCTTCACGTCGAGGACTTGGAGCAGTGCTTATGCAGGAAGGAAGAGTTGTTTCATACGCCTCATGACAGCTTAAGCCCCATGAGTTGAATTATGCTACGCATGATTTGGAGTTTGCAGCCATAGTGCATGCGTTGAAGACTTGGAGACATTTTCTGATTGGAAACCATTGCGAGGTGTACACGGATCACAAGAGTTTGAAGTATATTTTCACACAGAAGGAGTTGAATCTCAGACAAAGAAGATGGTTGGAGCTCATCAAGGATTATGATATGAAATTGCATTATCACCCCGGAAAGGCTAACATAGTAGCTGACACGTTGAGCCGTAACAGCCATGTCAACACCCTAATGACGGGAGATTTACCAAGGGAGTTAGCCGAAAATCTTCGAGAGCTATGTTTGGAAATAGTTCCAAGAGGCTATGTAGCAGCATTGGAGATTCAGTCTACTTTGATGGATAAGATCAGAGAAGCCCAGAAGACTGACAAGGAGATTGCCTCCATAAAGGAGAAAATGAGCAAGGGAAAGGCTAAGGGATTTCATGAGGATGAGCACGATACCTTATGGTTTGAAGACCGTGTCTATGTACAAAATGATTCGGAGATCAGGAAGCTAATTTTACAAGAGGCCCATGATTCACCGTATTCGATTCACCCAGGAAATACCAAGATGTATTTGGATTTGAAAGATATTTTCTGGTGGGCCAGAATGAAGAAGGATATTGCGGAATATGTAGCAGTTTGTGATGTATGTCAAAGAGTAAAGGCAGAGCATCAGAAGCCAGCCGGATTGCTACAGCCATTGCCGATACCCGAATGGAAGTGGGATAAGCCAGGCATGGATTTTATTACAAGATTGCCCAGAACACGTTTAGGCTATGACTCAATATGGGTTGTAGTCGATCATTTGACAAAGGTAGCTCATTTCATTCCAGTGAAGACTACCTATACCAGTGCAAAGTTGGAAAAGATATACATGACTAGAATCGTTTGTCTGCATGGAGTTCCAAGGAGTATAGTATCAGATAGAGGAACCCAATTTACCTCAAAGTTCTGGAATCAGTTGCATGAGACTTTGGGTACCAGACTGGAGTTTAGCACAGCTTTCCACCTGTAGACAGATGGACAGACTGAGAGAGTCAATCAGATTTTGGAGGATATGCTAAGAGCTTGTGCACTAGATTACGGATCTAGCTGGGACGAGAATTTGCCATATGCAGAGTTCTCTTACAACAACATCTATCAATCCAGTTTGAAGATGGCACCTTTCGAAGCCTTGTACGGAAGGAGGTGCAGGACCCCATTGTCTTGGGACGAAGTTGGAGACCGCCAGTTGTTTGGACCGGATCTGATAAAGGAGTCTGAATAGAAAGTGAAATTGATTTGCGATAGGATCAAGGTAGCTCAATCCAGCCGAAGAGCTATGCAGATTCTAAACGCAAGGAGACAGTTTACGAAGTCGGAGAGCGAGTTTATCTTCGAGTATCTCCACTTCGAGAAGTTAAGTGCTTTGGAGTTAAGGGAAAGTTAGCGCCACGTTTTGTAGGCCCATACAAGGTTTTCGAGCGTATGGGAGAAGTTGCCTATAAGTTGGAATTGCCCAAAGGATTGTCAGGAGTTCACGACGTGTTCCATGTATCCCAGTTGAAGAAGTGCCACGCAGATATGGCTGATATACCGCTGGGAGATACGGTACCGCTCGAAGCTATTCAGTTGGACAGTGATTTGACCTATGAGGAGAAACCAGTTAAGATTCTAGAGTATGCCAGTCGAGTCACCCGCAGTAAGGTTATCAAGTTTTGCAAGGTTCAGTGGAGCCATCACACGGAGGATGAAGCCACCTAGAACGAGAGGAAGATTTGTTGAAGGACCACCCTCACCTATTTTCTAGCCAACCCGAATCTCGAGGGCGAGATTCATCTTAAGGGGGGTAGGTTTGTAACATCCTAAATTTTCAATTTGGAATGTTATACATTAGATCATCATTGCATAAAATATTCATTGCATTTTCATTGATCCTAGAAATTTCACGCAACTCGAGGACCCTCGGATAGAGTTGAGGATTTCGTTATTTTCATATTTGAGTTTTCTCAAATTTTGAAAATAGGATCATTTGATTTTATTTATTTTATCTTCAATTATTTCCATTATAAAAATGTGAGAGAGGGAATAAAATGACTTTCCCAAAATAAAGAAATATTGGGGATTTAATAGTAAAATCAAACAAGATTTTATTTTGGTTTTATTTGCTATTCTATTTGAATTTAGGAAAAATGCGTGTTTTTCAAAATTGCATATAGGCCCCAAATAAATGTTCATCCTGTGGGGCTTGATTTAAGAAGCCGGGGAAAATTTATTTTGGGATTTTTGGAGTCCGTTTAGTATTCCTTTTGATTTTTTTCTGAGCGTAACTATTTACATAAAAAAAAACCGACCTAACGGGCCGTGTCCGACCCGGACACTAGGCCCGTCTGGCTTTATAAGCCGGGGAGGCCCAGCCGGACCCCCCTTCAAACCCTAGCCGCCTAGCCCGCCGCCGCCGCCGCCCGCCGCCCGCGCCGCCGACCGCCGCCACCGCCGGAGCGCCGCCGCCTGCCGCCGCCCGCCGGATCCGTCGCCGGAGGTAGACCTCGCCGCCGCCGGTTTTTCCTGAAAAACCGTTCGGTTTTTTCAACGGTTTTGTTCGTTTTTTTAGTTTCGGTTTTTTAAAATAGATCGGTTTTTCCGATTTATTTAATTAGCGAACGTTCGTCCGTTCGTTCATTTTAACGAATATTCGTTGTTTTTCTTTTTCTCGGATTAAATCCGCGATTTTTCAGATCACGATTTCTAATTCGATTTTCGTTTTAGTCTAACTTTTCGCTCGTTTATCGGAATTAGGCGATTCAAGCGCCTGGAGTTTCGTCTGCAGCCACAAGAAACTTCCGTGTGCAGCCACAAGCTATTATGGGCTCTAGCATAGTTGATTAAGTTGTGCGAACTCTTACAGTGGTAGACTAGCAGATGTAGGGGAAAGTAGGTGTAACGGTCTACCTGATCGTAAGGTGCTAGCGCTTCTGAAAGACTATGTCTCGGTCATCCGTCTTCTCAAACACCATGCAGTGCGAGAAACCAAACGGAGGCGATCGAGTCTTGTGGGGAAAAGTGCACAAACCTCTGCAGAGTGTATAAACTAATCATGATTAGCCGTGTCCCCAGTTATGGACATCTTGAGTATCTAGTACCTGGATTATCATGTGAATCTCAACATGTTACTCTAAAATTAATTTTGATGGGTTTTGTTTAATGATGATGCTTAATTGGGATTGAGAATGTTGTCAACCATTCTCAATGTTTAACAACTACCATGATAGTTAAACAAAATTTATTCCTTTGCAGTAGGGAAAAATTGGTTTTATGCAAAACTGTAACCATAGAGCTTTCCACCAGCCAAATATGCATATAGAATAGCCTATTTCATTCCATTACTCTCTATGTGTTACTTTGCCAGCATATTCCATGTGCTGACCCATTTCCGGCTGCAACATTAATGTTGCAAACTTTTTAGACGACGATTAAGGAGTTTTAGGTCGTGGTTCTATACTCAGTGATGCCGTTGGAGTCGATGGACTCACTTATCTTCCAAGCCTTCCGCTGTTATCGTTATTAGATGGCCTTAAGCCATATTTATTGTAATATGTTCTCTCTTGAGACTTTCGATGTAATAAGTGTGTGATTGCTACTCTGTTATAAATCCTTCAAGTATTATGTGGTGTCAGCATTACTGATCCAAGGATGACACCTGAGCACATAGATTGGACTGTTTGAGGTCTGGTCGCTACAGCCGCACTCGCTGCAGGCCTGGCTGAGCACGCCTTCTCGCCGCGTGCAACCAGCTTAAGACTGCCCCGCCTGCCTTCATTGAATCCGCGCGTGTGGCGGCAACACGTCCTTCCACGAGCCGGCAGGCATTTTAGAACACGAGAAATTACTACAATATAATTAATTTACGCATGGTCTTGACTTGTTGTGCTCGCACTGGTAGCAGGAACTAGTAGAGGATTTTCTTTATTTATAACTCTCCTCACATTTTTTTGGCTTTGAAGTGAATCATGGTTGTGGACATTATGTATGAATGTGCAGATATCTATGAACATGAGTTTGATGTGGAAGTTGAACTTGGAATGTCGGGCTTGCGCGTGAACTATACCATGTCCAATGCTTCGTCTGTTATTGTTTGGAAAATAATTGCTGTTATTACATGACCCGAAAAAACACATTTTGTGCCACATCAGTAGATGCATGGACATCACAACAGGCATGCTGACTGGATAAACATTTGAACCTAGCTATTATGAAGGAAATTTTGTATTGACAACAGTTTTAGATAGCAGGAGACGCCTAGCCTGCTCTACCTCTGCTAGCTTATTTCTGGCTTCTTCCATCTCTTCTTTGGCTTGGGTGAAGAGAGCATCTGATTGCTATTTTCGCTTCTTCAGGAACTCAGCTACATTCTCAAGGGCTGCTGCACGCTTTCTTTCAGCCTTTACTAATGCCACGAGGACACGAATAACTGACGACTCCACCTGGCTTGTGTGTAATCCAGCATCATCTGGGAATTTGCACCTTGTGTCTAATCCAGCATCATTAGGGAACTGGCACCTTGTGTGTAATCCAGCCTCATTTTGGAAACATGATCTCGAGGTTGACCATACTTCCCTCCTCGCAGGAACTACATCCTGACATGAAGTTACTTCTTTTTTAGATCAATTCTCAGAGCAACCTAGATCCATTTAGTAGAAGCTAGATAAACAGAACTCGGAGAAGTGAATTCAAAAGGAATAAATAAATAAAAACAGACTACAAGGTGAGAACACCCACTTCCTACATCAAGCTAAAAACAAAAGCATTAGGATGATTAAGACTCTTCTTATTACACATCGAAGAACACCACGCTTAAGAGAAACAGAAACTACAACATATACACATCAAAGAACACGAGGCTACATGGAAGTAATTGAAAGGGTGTTACTTATCAAAGCTCGTTTTACAGGTTCGGTGCAGCTCCTCTTTAACTTGCCACGCTCCTTGAAGATGTCCCGAATATCCCGTGTTTGATCTTCATTGCTCCTCTGCATGTTCGCACTCGTGGTTTTAAAATCTCAACATGGCAAGAAAAATATACTACTAGTAATACTCGTGCATCTTGTGGGTAACATTAAAGCACTCGTCTGCCATGTTAGAGCATCTCCAACAAGATAAACTACTCATACAAATGCATCTTGATGCGTGCAATGCATTGGCATTTTGCTAGTTCTAAAAACATTTCCATCATTTGCCACACTACTGGTTGCAAATGAAAAAACTACCCAAGCACAGCGCGATATAGGAGCGATGCACAATTACAAGCTGATATTCTGTTGGACAATGGAGGCTATAACCAATTACTTTTACGGGAACAATAGCACCCAGGAAATTTGAAGGGTAGGTATGAACAAAATTGGAACTGCACATGTACTGCTAAGTGATTCAATACACACATTACCAATCGAGGAGGAGAACGATAGTCGCGGCGGCCTCTGTGAGTCATGGTCGGCAACAGGAGTCGGTTCATTGTCCACGATGGTGGTACTACTGCGCTTGGCGTCGGCTTCTGGGAAGCAGATACGAGACCGTGGAAGACGATGCCGGGGAAGAGGCTCCGTGTACGACAATTACGGTGGACCGGCTCCAGTGCGGCGTACGAGGTCGTCGATTAGGCAGATGTGCTGCGGTGGATGAGTGCGCTGATGTAAAGGGGAGGAGCACGAAGGCTGCGGTGCCGTGGAGAAGTCTATTTTGTGGTGGGGATAGAAATTGGGGAGTATTCAGGTATACTACTCTGGGTGCCGGGGTGGAGTTGGCTGGGTAGGGTGAACCTAAAGTTACGAAAACAGCCCCCTACCAAGCGTCATCCGTAGGCCTGTTCCGAAGGCTATGATGGTAACTTCCCACTGCTCGAATCAGGGTCGCGGGAGATTTTCCGCGGACCTCAAAATTTTTTGACACTGGACTCCCCGTGTGGCGTGTTGAGTGATTCGGCTAAGCAACTAGTGAGTAGTAGTAGTAGTAAACTCTACATATTAGGTTTGACCGAAGTCAAACTTCCTAAAGTTTGACCAAGTTTATAGAAAAATATAAACATTTACCATAACAAATATGTATGATGTTAAAGTACATTCAATAATGAATCTAATGGTATTTATTTGTTATTGTATATGTTAATATTTTTTGTTATAAGCTTTCTGAGAGTTTACAAAACTTGACTTTGACCAATGCTAATACGCAGACTTAAATAAAAACGGAGGGAGTACACATTTGTTTTCTTAGTTTGTAGTGAACTAATCATTTGTTGAAATTGTGAAATAAATATATTAGGCTATTGACTTCGAATGTAATGGTCTATACAATTCAATAGTTACAATCATTGTCGAATCCCAAGATGTATACAAGGTCTATAGTACTTCACAACATGCTCAAACTCACATAATCCCAGTCAAATGAGAATCTAAATGCATTTCATAGTTATTACTTTGTAGGATGCAACAAGAACAACCATAACTCTACATCAGCCATTATAGAAGCAACATTTGGACATATCCCAATGTGTGAATGAAACGTGCAGAGAGAGCTTTTGAAGATGGAGCAGATAGGGAGGGAAAGATTGTATGTATGTGGACGAGAGAGTAGGAGACAAACCTAACGAGACAGAGAGAGATAGAGAGAGAAAGAGAGAGGAAGAAGTTAGGTCTATGAGAAAGATGCATACATGTAATATACATGAGATGCGTGTGCATCTGGATTCTGTATATGTGGAAGGAGAAGAGACAACATGTTTGATGAGAGAGCAGGAAAAACATGGACGAGAGGGGAAGGATCTCGTGGGTTGAGGGATTGACAATTTTGTGCGGGGGAGAGAGGGATTGGTAATTTTGTGCAAGAGAGAGAGAGAGGGTGGGGGAGGAGTCAGTCAGCCGTCGTCACATCACCCTGCTTCCAAATGACCCCGTATTCTCTAGCGTGGTCTGGTCGCCGTCTTCGATCTGCTCGTTGCCCTCTTTGAAGATTGAGGTGTTGTGCATGTTGGGGTGCAAAGAAGCACAAGCGAGAGTGGTCGCAGTATAACCTTGGATGGGGATGAATTGTGTGCTCGGGGAAGTGTGTGTGTGTGTGTGTGTGTGTGTTGGATGTGTCTCTCTCTCTCTCTCTGTGTGTGTGCGCGCGTGTGTGCGTGTGTCAGATATTGAGAGAAAACAAACCTAAGGAGAGAAATGGGTATTCACGAAGAGATTGTGCGGGCCTTGAGGTGGGCAGGGGCCGGGTGAGGGTGTCAAAATGTGCGCGTTGATGCATGTGTTGCATGCGACCGTGCGAGGGACGGAAAAATCGAGAGAGATGGTTGTTGTGTTACGGATGCTCCTCTCTCTGTCTCTCTCTCCCTCTCTCTCTCTCTCACACACACAAGTAAACTAGAAGACCATTCTCTCATGTATACACAACATATCGGCATCTGTCTATCTCTCACTCATGCACGATCATTTGCACATTCACACCTCTCTATGTCTGTATCACACGCACACCGTCTCCACATTGCCCTTCCGCCACAACACACATATGGACACATACACACGTTCTCTCTTAGTCACACACACAAAATCAGTATTAAAAAAACTAGGGCGCACCTAAAACATCCAAATCCAAATAAACACGAACTGGAGCTAAATTCAAATATATGGAAATATTGCAGCATCAAGAACTTTCACAGGAAAAAAAGTTGAGCAATATTCGAGGATTGTTTTCACACACACAAAAAGGTTCGGTGGATGTCCTTCGAGCGCGACACGGTGACGCACCGTTCGATCGACCGCGCGGCCGCGGTTCACGCGCTTGCACAGGATTCCGTATTGTGGTCGTGGTACTAAGGCTGGTCACAATGGGCAAGAACATAAGCTAGTAACTAATAAAAGCGCTGCCTAAGTCTAATGTTTACGTGTACTAGTACGGTTTTCTTTTAAGTTTGACCAACCTTATATATAAAACTAAAGTAAGCTCCCACATGCGCACTCATCAATATGCTGCCGCCGTTGCGCATTGCCGGCGCCCGCCTGCTCCGGCCAACAATTTCTCGCCCATCACCGCCGTGTCGCCGCCATCCCTGTGCCATGAAGCCGAAGGCTCGCCTGCTCACATCGTCTGCAGTCCCTCCTCGCGATGCCGCCGTGCTGCCAAGCACGTGAGAAGCTGGTGGAGCCGCGTCTATGCACGCAACATATGAAGAGGAGGACGAGCACGTGCTCCAGCACGCCGACGAGGAGGAACTAGCATGTCATTGTCGTCTCTGCCCGCACGGAGGAGGCGCGGATGGTGGCTGTCGCGGCGGAAGCCGGTCGCGCGCGCGTCGAGCCCGCAAACCGGGTGCGGACGCGGAATCTACCTTCAAGACCTTGAATGCCACGTGGATCCTGCAATCTGAAGGAGCAATTTGGGTCAGTCGACTCATGTGAGCCGTTTGATGCAACATGGATGGCTAGAAGGGCTTCTTCCACCTCTTCTGCCGTCTTCTTCCTTCGCTCCGTCGAACTTCTTTCACAAATCGACTGACCCAAATTATACTACTAGTACGAACGTATTAAGTACAGTAGGAATACGAAGATACGAGCAGTAGTACCAACTGCAAGAAGAACAGTAGTAAGACATAGTACTAGTACTATTGTACGTACTAAAGAGTTCAAATAACGAGAAAGAACATAAACATAGGGGCTGTTTGGTTCCTAGCCACACATTGCCACACTTTGCCACACCTAACCTTAGGCAAGTTTGACCAAGTTAGGTAGGTGTTTGGTTCTAGCCACACTGAGACAAGGATTTTTTTAATGGGAAGTGAACCCCACAGGTCATAGACACAAAAAGTGTGGCAAGATTCCCTTAGGCAAGCCAAAGTATGGCTAACAATTTGAGCAACTCAAGTAAGGCAAGTGTGACAAATGTGGCAAAAATCATGTGGCAACATATGGCAAAGATAGTCACAATCCAAACAGCCCCATAGTTCTGCTGGGGCCTCAGCACAACACACCCTTGAAAATAAACTAATAAGCAACTAGTACGCTCGACACTACAGTAGAACCAGCATGAGCGACAACACTGCCACCTACTTGGAGTCCGAGTCCACGTCCTCGACTTCGTCCTCGTCCCTCTTCCTCTTCCTCTTCGCCGACGCTTCTTTGCTTGAACCGGACACTGGACTCTGCTTCTTCATCCAACCCTTGTAGATATTTAAACAAAGGTAGGCATCCATTGCTGCGTACAGGATGTGATCTTCATCTAATGTCTTCGACTCCCATGCATGATGAAACTTGTGATGAGGTTTCTTCAGTTTAGCGTACGAAGGATCAATCATGGCTGCTGCCAGGGTCAGCATTGATGGTTGAGAGGAGGACACCAGGCTTGCCTTCTGGAGATCGAAGGGCTGGCCTACAACGAAACCTATCCAATGCAGGACGTCACTGTCGTTCTTAAAGCCTACAGTAACGAATTTCACTCTTTTGTCCTTGAGAAAGTTCTTAAAATCCTGGCACTCAACGTCGGCATGGCATATGTGGTAGACCAAGCAAACGTTATGTACGCAAACCTGGATCACGGCGGGCTTCTTCCTCTCTTCGTCCTTTAGATCCTTCTCTCGTCCCACGACTGTGGTGTACTCAACATCTAGCCCAGCAACCCACTCATCCGTTGAACTGTTGAACATGCGTAGGAAGCGAGCAAGCCATGCTTTCACCGTCTCGGATCCATGTGTGTAGGTGACGATGAATTGATCGCTGGTGATGGCTCTAACCTGGTACTCAGCGGCGACCATGGAGATTTGGGAGGCCATGGATTTTGGAGGAGGGTTAGGAGAAGTTGAACTGTTGTACCCCACAAAAAAACTGGGAGCGAACTAATGTGAAAGGACGGGATGACTGGGAGCGAACTGTTGTAAGGTAGAAGACGAGGACGAGTAGGGCGTGCGAACGGCGTGGGGTTGCTGGCTTGCCCGGTGGATAAACGGCTGCAAGCCCCCAAAGAGTTCTCGAGAACTATGCGGGACCCACTAGATGTCATGTGTACTAGACCCATATCATAGGCCTAACGGTATAGCTTCTGCCTGTTTGCACGCCATGCCAGCGTGTGGATGTAACTTCACTTAATTCCGTCAAACATCGCACCTCCCACGACCTTCGCCTCCCTCGCGCGGTCGCGCCCTTTGAGACTTCGACCGGCTATAAATGAGCAATCTTTTTGCCTTTTTTAGACAAGCAATTTTTTGCCTACTCCGCATGCATGATACTCCCTCTGGTCCTTTTTTACTCCCGTCTGTAAGTGCATCTAGTGCCACCCCTAGTTGGTTTTGGAGTATTGACGACCAACCTAGTTGAGGGACTAATGTGTTTGTGAGAATTGCAGGATAACACAGGTAGAAGTCCCTCATTGATTCGGTTTTACTACTAGAGATGAACCCAAAAAATGTGTGAAGACATTGAAGACAAAGGTGGTATATGGAGATATTCACATTGAAGACTATGACAAAAGAAGACACATTATGAAGCCTATGGAGCTCGAAGACTTAGATCTTTCGTAGTTCTTTTTCTTTTGTGTTGAGTCATAGGAACCACCGTACTGTTAAGTGGGGTCCAGGAGAACCAGTCAGAATGACTGAAGTGATGCCTAAACCAGAAACCAATGTCTTCGAGTGAAGACAATGAGAGCGAATCTTGTCCAGAGCCGGACAAGTCAGCTTTGCTTGTAGCCCAAGTAAAGTTGCCATGAGAGTTTGAAATCTGACCGTTGAGACACGTGTCAGTTCCTTAGTGACCCAGGGTCATTTCGGACAAATCAGGTCAGGTTGCCAAGTGGCTATAAATAGCCCACCCTCTACAACTATAAACGGTTGGCTGCTCAGATTTCAGTGCACGGCTTTTGTCGTTTGAGAGCAACCCACCTCGAAGCCTTTGAGAGAAAATTCCTAGCGAGGAGAAAAGCCCTGACCACCCAGAGCCAGAGAACATTGGGCATCACTTAAGTCTTCTTGTCTGTGTGATCTGAAGACTTATTACACTTGAGGATTGTGAATCCTCCAGACGGTTAGGCGTCGCGTTCATAGCATCCAAGAGACATTGTGGATTGCCAGTGAACGAAGTCTGTGAAGGTTTGGGAGTCTACCTTGAAGACTTACCAGAGCGATTGGGCGAGGACTATGTGACCTTAGCTCAAGGAGAATACGGTGAGGACTTGGTGTCCTGAGCTGCATGTTCAGGACTGGGTGTCCGGGACTGTGTGTCCTAAGGTTTAAATACCTAGCCGATCCAACCAGACGTACAATTGTCACAGCAACTGGAACTGGTCCAACACATCATTGTCTTCAACGAGTCACCGGTTTCATCTTCACTTCCTTTTTCTTACTGTTACTCATTGTGAAGCCATTGCATGCTTGCTCTATCTTTTGTCTTCACAACGTGAATGTATGATCTGTTTGGCTTCATAACTTCTTCCTACCTGATCCTTATTACACTGCAGTTGTTTGTCTTTGTGCTTTACTTGACCATGGCTTGCCTAGTGTAATCTAACTTCCGCTGCTTAGTAATAGGCAAAATCTTCACTTTTTGTCTTCATAACTCCCACGTTTTGAAGACTTTCATAAAAATCGCCTATTCACCCCCTCTAGTCGATATAACGCACTTTCATCGTCAACCGTTTGCAAAGTGTTTGACCAAATTTATACTTTTTGAACACCACCTTATATTAATTAACCAGCCACACCAGTACACTCATTCGATACAATATTCACCACACAGGGAGGTACGTTATTTATAGAATACCATCTAATCTATTGTCAAAGTTATACTTAGCGATTAAGTGTGCCACCTTATTGGCCGAACGGCTAATCTTTGACAATTGAAGAATGTTGATCAACTTCGAAATGCTCAACGCTTTCATCTTCAGGTCACGCATAGCATACCTATCAACGCTTTGACATGCATCAATGAAATCCCACGACCAAATTTATACTAAAAATATCAATATCTACAATACTCCCAAAACACTTAGGCTGGTCGTAATGGGAGTATCATAACTAGTATCATGCATGCCAAGTAGGCAATTTTGATGATGTGGCATATCATTAAATGAAAAAAAAGATGGTTGAGTATCATATCATGATACCGTATCATAATAAATGCAATGCTACTATGTGTCATGCATGGCAATAAATAAAGTCATCTATGATACTAGTACATGATACTATGCATTAGGGAGGTAGTATCACACACTAGTATCATATGCATGATACTAACTTATGATACTACCCATTACAAGCAGCCTTAGGCGCGATGCATTAACTTCTACCTCGTTTCTTGTTTCTTGACATATCAACCAATAGGAGATGTGGGCGTCCATGATGACTTGAGACTACCAAACACGACATGCAGTGGTTAGTTCATTGCATGCAATGCTATTAATTAGCAAATAAACATTAATATCTCTCGTTTTCCCCTCCTCCTTGGTCACAGTGCACAACCTAAGACGACTTGCTCACCTAGACGGAGGGAGTACTGATTATAAACATTAAGATCTCTCATTTTCCCCTCCTCCTTGGTCATAGTGCACAATCTAAGATGACTTGCTCACCTAGACGGAGGGAGTACTGATTATAATGAGTACTCAACTAGTACTAGTATAAGAACTATGTTTTATAATGAGTGTAAAAATATTGATTTGACATTGTGAATGTTGACAGATTGTGTAATAGTTTTTGAAGTCTGCAAAAGTACTCAACTAGTGTTGTCGTTCTCCACAAAAAAATGTGTTTACCAATGCATGCATGAACTCTAGTTACCCTAACCCCCCTCTCTTCTTTAATTCTTTGCCACATCAGCATGTTTGCTATTCCCGTGTGCATGATACCAGCTAAGATACCACCATCATGGCCAGCCTTAATCATCGCATGCAATAATTTAGTGCACCTTGAAATATGAACATATGTGGGGCGTGTTTGTTTTTAATGACTTGAGACTATACCTAGCCCGGCATGCAAGATGACTTATTATGCACCATTCCCCATACTTGCAGGAAGCCCGTTCATCTCTAATTTTTTCCTCTCCATGTGTGGAAACAATATGCCTGCCAAACTCTCCTTCTCCCTCCGGCGGTCCCACCACTCCACCCCGTGTGAAAAAATCTGCATACATGACTCTCCTCCCCCCACGCTCGTCCAATCCGTTGTGACCAGCAATATTTCCACCCCTTCGCTCCCCCGTAATTTACTCCAACAAATATGCCCACGTAGCTATTACTTAACTGCAGGTGCATTCGGTCACTGACATATGGGCCCAATAGGGGTCTGGCCCACATGTCAGTAACGCAACTGGACTGGCAGTTAAGTCAGTGCAGCTTAGTCCATATCTTACGTAGGTGTGCCATTGCTCGCTATAAATACTGCGCCTCCCACGACATCGCTATCTCCTCCCCCTCACGTTCACGTTCATCGCTATCTCCTCCCCCTCCCTCTCACGTCGACCACCATGGCATCGCCCCTCCCAAGCCCTAGGAGCCCCTCGCTGCATCGCGCGGACGGTCATGCGTCGCCGTTCCGTTCCTCGCCGCCACTAGTCGAGGAGGACGCGTCGGTGTTCCACTCCTCACCGCTACGCGACGCGTCGCCGTTCCATTCCTCACCGCCACTAGTTGAGGAGGACGTGTCGGTGTTCCGCTCCTCGCCGCGACGCGTCGAGGTGGACGCGTCGGTGTTCCCAATCTCGCCAGCACGCGCGCCAGAGGACGCATCGGCTCCCCGCTACGAGGAGAATGTCGCGCC
This sequence comes from Triticum aestivum, assembly GCF_018294505.1. Lineage (NCBI taxonomy): Eukaryota > Viridiplantae > Streptophyta > Magnoliopsida > Poales > Poaceae > Triticum > Triticum aestivum. Next base: position 224,043,143 of record NC_057809.1, on the reverse strand, counting down.
ACCCGCTGAGCCCCCCAGCCTTGAGGAGCTTTGGAAAGAAATGGATGTCGCCTTGTGGGAGGCTTTGCCTCCAGCAGAGCACGCCAAAATAGAGGCGAAGAAGAAGGCCGAGGAACAAGCTGCCTGGGAGGCCTATGTCGCGTCCAAGAGAGTCAGGCAATTGGCTCTTTGGCAGAAGGCTCGTGCGAGGGTCGTGAGGGTGGCGGAGGACGCCCGTGCCGACGCCCTGAGTGCATTCGGGCCCAAGCGCCTCATCTACGCTTGGCTGTACGTGGACCGGGTGCACGCTTCCAGCAAGGAGGAGTACTTGTTGGCGCCGGATCACCACACCGGTGAGATCGCACTTGCCCGCCGACAAGCCGCCAATCAGCACCTCGTGAATTGCGAGGCTGAGGAAGAGGCGTTGTGTTAGCGCGTTGGGAAACGGCCGCGCACCAGGGCACTCGTGGCGCGCCGCAAGCGCTCCTGCGAGCGCCGTGGCTTTTAGGAGGAGTATAATTTTTGTTTCGTAAGGCGGTCTCATTAGTTTTGGGACGCAAATGATAAATCCCGAATGTTCAGGAATTTTTAGCATCCTTAATTAAGTATGTAAAAGCGAAAGTTTGGAAACCTTGTGTATTCGTACGCATTTTGCAAGTACGTGCATATAGCACAAACTTTACTATATACTATCACAGGAAAAGAATTCTATGAGACCAGGTCTCACGCGAGACCCATCCTGATGGATGACACATGGCATTCACAAATCACAAAGCATCCTCCACCCCCACTTAAAAGCCACGTGTCATCCATCAGGACGAGTCTCACCTGCTAACCGTGAGACCTGGTCTCATATACGAGTAATTTTTTTCCACTATCGCACTACACGTCTCTCTCGATATATGCTTGCAGACTGTGCTACTCCCTCCGTCCAGGTCAATAAGTCATCTTCGGTTGTGCACCGTGACCAAGAAGGACGGAAGACTTATACACCTAGACGGAGGGAGTACTACTATTACTTATGTACGTGCAAATGCACGTTTTAACATTACGATGCGGTTTTTGTAAAAGTAGAAAAACAACACTAGTCAAGCTTGTGAAACGATTCAATGCAAAACAAATGCAAAAATGCTTGTTTGATTGTTTACTTTTAGCTTCCTTCTCTATGGTTATTTCTCTGTCGTACTATGTACGGAGTATCTCACTGGTTGGAAAGGCATGCAAATTCCCAAACCGCTTCCTACACCCTGTATCTCACTGGTTGCCGGCATTGACGTTGTCACCCATGTCATCGAGGATGAGGTTGCCGAGGTCGGGGAAGAAGTCGTCGTTCGCAACTAATCATGTGGACTAGCATAGTAGTAGGATACAGAGTAGAAACATGAATTTTACCACGATTTCGAACGGGAAGGACAGAAACACATACGGTGCAACGGGAGCTACACCGTTGGCCTTGACGTTGTCGCCCATGTACAAACACCACGTAGACACAGTCTTTGAGCATGGTTCATAGTCGTTCCACGCTCGGGCATTGAAGTTTGTAACTATTTTTGATTAGAATATACTACTCCTCTGGTGCTAGTAGTAGAGCAGAGTCCTACTCTACTACTCTACTCAAGCAAGTTAGGGCATAGCATTGTAGGGAGTACCAGTACTGTGATTGCTCAAGCAAGTTGTCTGGCATCGACATGACCCTACGCTGCTGGTATGTGTCTCGTAAGTCAAGCGGCGTGCTGTAGTCATCATCACCTGTCCACTTCCGGCAGCACATATTCACTTCTCCATCTTTTTCCGCACATAATCTTGTCCAATCTTCCATCCCCGCTAAGGCGCCTCCCCCCTCGTCCAAAACCCAAGCACTAACAATGGCAGAACTGAGCAGCGTCTGCCGAAAGAGTGGCTGGAATTTGCTCCCCACAGAGGTAATCAAGCTCATTGTTTTGCGTGTGGACAATCTCAGTACCATGCCGCTCACCGCATGCTCGTCGGGGCTGTACCTTTTACTCAAAGCCCTTAGGCCAGAGCTTTTTAAGCCAGCTCCTTGCTTGCTGATGCCGCCTGATCTTCAGAAATGGTGTGTCACGCAGCATAACGATCATAGGGTGGCGAGCATCAACCCCCTTGAATGCGATCTGATCCCCGTAAGCCTCAACTACATTAACGGTATGTACTGGGTCGGCATGAACACGTCTTGGTCGTTGACGGTCACGGCAGCTGGATGCTCGTGGAGGTCTACACCCGGCGATTGATCCCCTTTCTTCGATTAACATTGCACTGCTTTGGCACCGCAGCCCAGAGTACTCGAAATCTTACAGTAGCGAACATGATACCAAGTTTGATTTGCTCAAGGTTGTAATCTGCCAAGTGCCCACAAGATTTGTGAATTATAAAGACTTAAGGCTAATTGGGTTCTTCAACCGCGGTCTCGCCTATCTGACAGGTCACTGCGGTAAGTGGATAAATCTGCACGTCCATCGCAGGATCATACATCCTCCATGGTTCTCTGATGCCATTGAACACAAGGGCTTCATTTATGTTGTCGACTCCTTCTATGGCTGGACGTATTGCTGGCCTACTCCAGTCATCGCTACAAACGGCTGTTACAGCAGTATGTTACTTTCCTATGATATCATGATGGCTTGCTTATATTACTGTCAACATTTGCTGAAAAAATATTCATGCTCATAACATGTTGTTCTTAAGATTGACTAAACGAAGAGCCCTTTTTTATTTGACTCCAACTTGATATGATGTTGTAGGCCGCCTAGTGTCCCTACCCTTCCTAATCCCAGAACATTTCAAAGAAAAGCGGCATGTCAGTTGCAGGTGGTTCCTGGCTCAATCAGACGACGGCGAAAGATTGATGATCGTTCGCACGCACCGGACGTGTTGTTTCGCGGAATACAATCACAGTCACTGCAAGGTCTTTGAGCAGGATCCCAGCTTCTCTGGGCCTTCAGGAATTTTTGACTGGAGGCTGGTAAGTAGCCTTGGCACACGCTCTCTGTTTGTCGGACTGAATTATCCGATTAACCAGGAGATAACCGACGGCAAGGATCATGATGGCAGCGCAGTTTCGTTCATCGGGAAAAATTGTGTGTACACAGCGTACCATGCGTCTCTGCATGCACCATACCCTGATATGTGCCGCCACGCTCTGCAGCACAAAGTAGGAGAGAGGGTCGCAAGTATCAGACTTTGACCTGCTGGCTGGAGTTTCCCCCGTCAGGCACCCATCTGGTTCAAGCCGTCAGCCAATCTTCATAGCTTAATAAATAGTAACATCTAACTGAGCCAGTTAGTTAGATGCGTACACTTGGTGTAGTAGGATCTTTATTTAGTTTGATGCATACACTTGTTCTTTTTTGGTAGCCCTTTTGTAATGATGGCTGATGTTTGGTTTGGAAGAGAGAGTTGCGTCTTCACTCTTCTGGGCTGCTTACTGCTTCTGTTGCACCCCCAGCCCTGGTTGCTGCTGCTCCTGTTTTCAATGTACAATCAGTAGTATATTTCGTCTGTTGGTTGAATAAATGTGTTGTTAGAACGACAAACACAATGTTTTGGAAGTCGTTGCATGGTTCGATCCTTTAGTGCCCTGTACCGTACGTAGCGCATACTATTTATCATACGGAACACATTTTTTTTGAAACTCGGAACACATTTTCCACTTGTTGATAACATGCAGCCCACTGATGAAGGCACAATAGAGAAGCCCATAATTAACTAGAAGGGAGGCTCTCACATGAATCCGGCCCAGGTACATGCTCATGGTCCCCTAAACATAAATAAGTAAATAAATAAAGCTAAATGCTCATGCACCAGTTCTTTGGGAAAATAGGTAGCCCAGTATTTCTTTTTAAAGAATACCCAAGCTAGGCCTATTTGTTTTCTCCGAATTACTGGCCTGCAAATCTTTCAAGATGAGGAGGGATGCATTCCGGTCTGGCTTAAGAGTATGGTCAATGTCTGTTAAAAGTAATATCGAAAGGGGTCGAAAATTCCAAAAAAAATTATAGCAACTGGGATATAAGTTTCTTTTTTTGTTTTTGTTCTTCACTGATATCTTATACATATTTCATTGGATTTAACATGACATAGTACTAATTTATTTTTAAATTTGTTTTAGTATGACTATTAATTTTCGGATTAAGAATATTTTGTTCCCCAGCAAAAATTTGCGAATTTTCAAAATTTCCCACATATTTAGTTAATTTTTTGACCCTGGAACTGACCATAAAATGGCCAGCAATTCTAAAAATGGAAAACGGGCTGCAATAAATTCCATATGAATTAGAAAATGAGTAAAAATTATAAAAATAATAGCAAATGGGCTATACACGCCACAGATTTCGAGGCTGACTTGTTTACGCAAGGCTTTGTCAGTGAACACACGATTCTAGCAGCAGTTAGTGTTGGATGTCCATCCAACGGCCGATGTGCTTCTTCAATCTCTGATCTTCCTGCTCCCACTGCTGGTATGGCCATCCCTCTACTCACCCACACCTCCTGTTATTCTGTGGCGATAGCAGCCTCACACCGCAGCCGAACTAGTGAACCCTCGTACTCCTCTCTGCGTGGGCATCCACTGTCGCGTCTTCCCCGGCACCGCGTCGTCCCCTTCCTAGGCCTCGCCGTCGTCCATCGCCTTGGTGCTCTCGGCGCGACGTGGTCGATGACATTCCATCGGAAGAGTACTGTACATGGAGAGGCTGACAGCTGGGTCCATGGCCACAGCCCAGTTTTTTTGTGATTTGCCAAGTAAATCGCTTTGTCAGGCCTGTTGGGCTGCAAATCTTTCAAGACGAGGAGAGCTTTTGTTCGGCTGGCCTAGAAAATGGCCCATCAGTAATGAGAAATGGGATGTACATTTTTAAAATACATCAAACCAGCAATTAGTTTCAAATATCTTTTCTTCATTTTGAGATTTGAAATTACATTAATTTTTATGCGTGGAGAATTTTTTGGATTTTATATTGATATACATTTATTTTTAAAATCAGTTTGAATGTGAGTCGAAATTTCGGGATTAAAAACAGTTCGGACCGCACCGAAATATGCAAAATTTTGTATAATTTTTTAACCGTGGCCACAATATGGGCTGTAATGCTAACAAAAAGAATATGGGCTCCAAAAAAAGCTTAATAATTAGCAAATGGGCTGTAAATTATTAGAAATAATGGCAGATGGGCTGTATGCTATTTTCCACAAATTTGAGGCTTTCCTAAAAAAAGGTTGACGCACAAGCAGTGACTGTTGGATGGCATCCAACGGCCGTCGTGCTTCTTCAATCTCTGCTTTTCCTGCTCCAGCCGCTTAAACAGGCGCTGACGGGATTGCCTGCTCCCTCCTCCCCGCGGCCGGCTCTGCTTCCGCGCAGGCCTCACCGCCCCACCGTACTCCCATCGCTGGCCTAGCCATCCCTCTACTCACCCACACCAGTTGTTATTCTCCGGCGATGGCAGACGAACCAGTAAACCCTCGTATAGTCGTACTCCCCTCCCCGTGGGAAACAACTACCGAGTCTTCCCTGCCTCCGTGTCGTTCCCTTCCTAGGCCTCGCCGTCGTCCACCGCCCTGGTGCTCTCGGCGTGGCCTGGTCAACATGGTTAATGACCGACATGCATCTGAAGTGGACTGTACGTGGAGAGGCCGACAGCTGGGTCCACGGCCGCATGCAAGGAAATGCCTCCTTATTACACGCAAAATAATGATTCCTCCACCTGACATCAGGGACCCACCGAAAGGGCCTCTGTATTTCACAAAAAAAACATTACCACCGCTGACAGCTCGAACCCACCAGCTATATCTTCGCACGCAAGAAAGTGCCTCCTTATTACGCTAAAAAATGAATACCCCCTGCTAGCTGGGACCCACCTTGGTGGGAGGCTGACTTGTGGGCCTACTAAGTTGACGGGGACGGAGGGCTTTGTTAACTTAGTCAATATGCATGATTCTAGCTCCAGTGACCGTACGATGTCCATCGAACGGCCGTAGTGCTTCTTCAACCTCTGGTCTTCTTGCTCCAGCCGCCCAAACCAGCGCCGCTCGTGCCTTGTGCGCCTGCCTCCCGTGGCCGGCTGCGATGCGCCGGAGGCCTCACCGCCCCTACTACTCCCACCGCTGGCCAGGCAATCCCTCTACTCACCTACACCCCATGTTATTCTGCGGCGACAGCAGCCTCACACAGCAGCGAACCAGTGAACTCTCGTACTCCTCTACGCGTGGGCATCCACTGCCGCGTGTTCCCCGGCTCGTCATCCCCTTCCTAGGCCTCGCCGTCGTCCACCGCCCTGGGGCTCTCGGCACGGCGTGGTCAACGTGGTCAAGGAACGGCTTCCATCGGACGTGGACTGTACGTGGAGAGGCTGACAACTAGTGAGGAGTCCTGGATTAGGGGGTGTCCGGATAGCCGGACTATACCTTCGGCCGGACTCCTGGACTATGAAGATACAAGATCGAAGACTTCGTCCCGTGTCCGGAAGGGACTTTCCTTGGCGTGGAAGGCAAGCTTGCCGATACGGATATGTAGATCTCCTACAATTGTAACCGACTCTGTGTAACCCTAGCCCTCTCCGGTGTCTATATAAACTAGAGGGTTTTAGTCCGTAGGACGAACAACAATCATACCATAGGCTAGCTTCTAGGGTTTAGCCTCTCTGATCTCGTGGTAGATCTACTCTTGTACTACCCATATCATCAATATTAATCAATCAGGACATAGGGTTTTACCTCGATCAAGAGGGCCCGAACCTGGGTAAAACATCGTGTCCCCTACCTCCTGTTACCATCCGCCTAGATGCACAGTTCGGGACCCCCTACCCGAGATCCGCCGGTTTTGACACCGACAGCTGGGTCCACGGCCGCAGCAAGGAGGTGCCTCCTTATTACGTGCAAAATAATTATTCCTCCACCTGACAGCAGGACCCACCTTTATTGAGAGTTCCTCTGTGTTGTCGCCATCAGGAAGGATGCCTCATCCCGTCTTTAAAGACGACACCATTGCTAAGGGAGCTTTGGCTGTCGGCCAGACTCTCAAGCTAGGTGGTTTCCTTATGACCGTCCCGTTCGGCTACTGCGTCGACGATGACCTCTTGGGTCATCGAAAGAAATCTTCAGGTCAGCTCGGAATTCGCCGAGCAGCTAGATGCAATGGAGCTCTCTTCCCTAAACGAGCTCTTGGATTGCTTCGCCGCCCTGGGAGTCGCTATGGATTACGACCAGATTGGGCCTAAATCCGATCTAAGAGAGATTAACTCTCCCCAGGTCACCCATCACGTCGCCGTGGTAGAGGGACGGTGCGGCGACCCTTCGTCTATCCTAAGGACTAGCTATGTCCGGATTCCCGATCCCTCCAAGCCGGATACCTGCGAAGGGGAGGACATCACTCAAGGCCTGAACTTAAAGTCAGGTGATGGGCTAGATTCATTGGACAGCATCCAAGAATCCAAACTTCCGAGTTCGGAAACTCCTTGGCCCCTGGGTCTCAGATTGGGTGAGGTTTCGGATTTGATTCCACCCACCCACCCGTACATAAGTGATCTATCTCAAATTAGGCAAGAGCCCGAAGAAACAGTACATCATTATTGGGCCAGATTCCTCCTGGTTATGAACAGGATAAAGGATTGCCGTGAGGAAGACGCAATTTCATTCTTCTGCAATAATTGCACGGATAAGGGAATCCTCAACGCCATAAGTCGCCGTGATATTACACGCTTCGCTGACTTGGCGTCCATAGTACGAAAGTACTGTGTGATGGAAAGCGCCTAGAAAACCGAAATAAAATTTTGGGACAATCCGGCCTTGAATACAAACCTAGTTCAAAATAAAAGGGTGCATCATCGCCAGACACTCGGGTTCAATACCAAAAAGCAAAAGCTCTCTACAGGGCACAGAACCGTGCTGGAAGGATGGCTTAATGGACCCTGTAAAATTCACAGTGCAGAGGGCGCCACACCAACTCATAGCCTTAGAGCATGTTGGATACTCCGGCAGGTGGCAAAAATTGGCGAAGATCTTCTAATTCCAGAAGCCACAGAAAGCCACCCCGGAGACACCAGTACGGTATCAACAGTCTTCGAGACTTTCGCATCAAATAATATGCGAAAAAGAACACTCCGTAGCCTTGCCGAAGTCTACCAAGTAGCAACAATAAACCCATGGAGTGACACAGCTATCACTATTAACGCCAGTGATGAACCTAAATTCCAAACTGCTCGAGCACCAGCCGCATTGGTCCTCAGTCCAATAGTGGACGGCTTTCGTCTTACCAAGGTACTCATGGATGGCGGCAGCGGATTGAACCTCATTTATGAGGAAACCCTTCAAAAAATGGAAATAGACTGGAACCGCATTGAGCGAAGCAACACAACCTTTAGAGGAATAATCCCCAGTCGAGAAGCACGCTGTACAGGAAAAATCACACTAGATGTGGTGTTCGGCATGCCGGATAATTACAGGTTCGAAGAGGTCACGTTCCAAGTGGCCCCATTCAGTAGCGGATATCACGCTCTACTAGGGCAGGAAGCGTTTACAATCTTATAAGCAATACCCCATTACGGGTACATGAAGCTCAAGATGCCCGGGCCTAACGGAATCATCACTCTCGCTAGTGATCCGGACATAGCACTACGCGCCGAAAACAAGACAGTCGCACTGGCCCTCGAGGCGCTATCCGAAGCCCTAGCGGCCGAGGAACTGACTGCGCTGCGCTCCACGGTGAATAGGGATGATGTGATACTCGACAAAAGATCCAAGTCCACCTCCTTTAAACCGGCGGACGAAATAGTCAAATTCCAGGTCCATCCAACGGACCCCAATAAAATAGCTTCCATCGGAGCACAGTTAAACCCTGATGTAGACGCCGCACTGCGAGAGTTCCTACGAGAGAACTGGGACATTTTTGCCTAGCACCCTTCAGACATGCCAGGAATCCCACGCAGGCTGGCCAAACATAGCTTAAATATCCTAAAAGGATTCAAGCCAGTCAAACAGGCTCTTCGGCGTTTTTCCGAACCTAAGAGATAGGCCATGGGAGAGGAACTAGCCAAGCTACTGGAGGCCGGATTCATCAAAGATATAAAACACCTGGACAGGCTAGCAAACCTGGTGATAGTAGCAAAGAAGGACAAATCCTGGCGCCTGTGTGTTGATTTTAAAGACCTTAACAAGGCTTGCCCAAAGGATCCCTTCCCTCTCTCCCGCATCGATCAAATTATTGACGCCACCGCAGGACACGATTCGTTGTGTTTCCTCGATGCATACTCCGGCTACCATCAAATAAAGATGACAGAGTCAGACCAAGCCGCAACGGCATTCATCACACCATACGGCCCATTCTGCTTCAACACAATGCCCTTCGGGCTCAAAAACGCCGGCGCAACATATCAACGCATGATTCAGACATGTCTGGCAAACCAGATCGGCAAAACAGTGGAGGCATACGTAGATGATGTGGTCGTTAAAACAAGACATGTCGAATCTCTAGTAGACGACTTGAGGCTAACATTCGGTAACCTCCGAACATACGACATCAAGCTCAACCCGGAAAAATGTGTTTTCGGCGTTCCAGCCGGAAAGCTCTTGGGCTTCATTGTATCCGATAGAGGAATTGAAGCAAATCCAGCCAAGATCCGAGCTCTGTCACAATTGGATATCTTGAAGGACCTCAAACAAATACAAAAATTAACCGGATGCGTGGCGGCTATAAGCCTGTTTATCTCCCGCTTGGGAGAAAAGGCCCTACCCCTTTACCGCCTCCTTAGGTGCACCGAACACTTCGAGTGGACGGATGCAGCCACGGACGGACTCGCCGAAATAAAATCCATCTTGGCAACTAACCCAGTCCTGGCCGCGCCAAACATTAGTGAACCAATGCTATTATACATCGCAGCAACCCATCAGGTCGTAAGCGCAGTGCTCGTCGTTGAACGAGAAACGGACGGACACAAATTCCCCCTTCAAAAGCCGGTCTACTATGTGTCCACTGTCCTTACTCCGTGCAAGTCACGGTACCCGCATTATCAAAAGATTGCGTATGCGGTATTTATGGCATCCCGGAAGCTGCGACACTACTTTCAAGAGTGTTCAATAACAGTAGCCTCAGAAGTGCCACTTAACGATATTATAAACAACCGCGACGCGACGGGCCGGATTGCAAAATGGACCATTGAGGTCCTCCCGTTCGACATAACTTACAAGCCACGGCGAGCTATCAAGTCGCAAGTTTTGGCCGACTTCATCGCAGAATGGGCGGAAGCCGAACTCCCTAAAGAGTACAGCACATATTCAAACTGGGTCATGCACTTCGACGGCTCCAAAATGTTGGCCGGTCTAGGGGCTGGCATCGTTTTGACGTCCCCCATAGGAGACACAGTTCAATACATACTCCAGATAATGTACACAGACTCCAACAATGCAGTCGAATATGAGGCCCTTTTACATGGTCTCCGGATGGCAGCATCCATGGGCATTCAACGCCTAGAGGTGCACGGGGACTCAAACCTCGCAATATCCCAAATAAATGGAGACTTTGATGCCAAGTATCCAAAAATGGCAGCTTATCGCAACGCCGTCCTAAAAATGTTAGCTTGGTTCGAAGGGCTCGAATTTCACCATATAGCCCGGGAAAATAATCAGGCGGCAGACGTCCTGGCACGCATCGGCGCAAAACGCGATGTAGTCCCCCCCAACATCTTCTTGGAAAGGCTGTTCAAGCCATCTGTAGTATGGGAAGGGGAATCCGGCAATAACAGCCCGGACCCAACCGCAGTGCCCGACACCGAACACTCTGACATAATTGGAGGCTCTGCCAATGAAATAACACCTTCAGCCCACGTAATAATGGCCGTCATCGCCCCGTGGACAGAACCATTCCTCGCCTACCTTACTAGGTCGGAACTCCCCGAGGACCAAAATGAGGCACGCTACATAGTGCGGCGATCTAAAGCCTATAAAGTCCATGAGGGAGAGCTTTATAAGAAAAGTGCTACCGGAGTCCTTCAAAGGTGCATCTCCGAAGAGGAAGGGCGGAACCTCCTGGCTGAAATTCATGCCAGACTCGATGGTCATCACGCTGCAGCTCGGTCCCTTGTAAGCAAGGCCTTCCGTACAGGCTTTTATTGGCCGACGGCCCAGGCAGACGCCCAGGACTTAGTCCAATGATGCGTCGGTTGCCAGCTTTTTGCAAACCAAAGCCATATGCCACCCACCGCCCTCCAAACTATCCCCATCACTTGGCCCTTTGCAGTCTGGGGGCTTGACATGGTTGGACCCCTTAAAGGCGGAACCCACAAGAAAAAATACTTACTGGTCATGGTGGATAAGTTCACCAAATGGATAAAAGCCAAGCCTGTTAAGACAGCCGAATCCGGACCGGTGATAGACTTTATATCCGGGGTTGTACACCATTACGGCGTCCCCCACAGCATCATCACTGATAACGGCACGAACTTTACGGTCGACGAGGTAAAACTCTGGTGCAAAAACATGGGCATCAAGCTCGATTATGCTTTCGTCTATCACCCACAAACTAACGGTCAGGTCGAACGTGCAAATGGTCTTATCATGAGCGGCATCAAACCCAGATTAGTACGGTCCCTTAAGGAATCTAATACGCACTGGGTAGAGGAGCTCGACTCCGTACTCTAGGGGCTGCAGACCACGCCGAATCGCACCACCGGATACACACCATTCTTTATGGTGTACGGCGCAGAGGCAGTTTTGCCCTGCGACATAATTCATGACTCACCTCGAGTGCGCATGTATGAAGAAAGAGAAGCTGATCTCGATCGGCAGGACAGTTTGGACGCCTTGGAGGAAGAGTGTGACGTGGCAAAAGCCCGTTCCGCATTTTATCAACAGCAGGCTCGAAGATACCAAAGCAGAGAAGTACGGGCCAAAAATTACAACGTTGGTGAATTAGTTCTACGCCTGCCGGATAAGAAAAAGGACAAACTCAAGCCCAAGTGGGAAGGTCCCTTCATAATTGACCAAGTCCTGACTGGTGGAGCGTACCACCTGCGAGATGCATCGGATAACCGACTCGAGCCGAACCCATGGAACGCAGCCCGTCTCTGAAGATTCTACGCCTAGTGCCGGACACTGTGTTCGTCTCCTTCCTCTGTCCATTTTTTGTATACTTTCTGTCTTACATTTCTCTCCTTCTCATCTCTCTCTCTTATAGCCTTTAAAGGCTCATACAGTAATGCGCTATCCGCACTCATTAAACCTGGGGGCTTCCTTAAACAGAAGCTTACTTATACGGGCTTCATGCCCAACACATGTGTCACACTTCCGCATGTACCTTTTATTCACCATTATATGCATCGATATGACTTAAGTTTTGGCCAAGCTGGGTTGCCTGGCTCCTGTGCTTACCCCTACGTTCCCGATTGTTCGGCTAGGTGGTAAAGGGAGCACCTCTGCGATTGTTACTGCCGGGTCAGCCGGATGTGTACCTCAGACTGGGTGAAGCTGAAAGCTAGCGTTCTTAAGGGAATATTCGGTCGGTGAACTAAAATATGATCCTTTTTTCACTTATTTATCTATACGCCCACAGATGTTTTTCCTGCGTCTCTTTCCGCAGAATGGACATGCACTTTAGGGCATGCCTCCCAGGGAAAGGAACCCCTAACAGAACTATTCTCCCTGGAAGATGTTTCTTACTAACCATGTAATATAACACAACTAGTTGGGCACTTGTCTGTTCAAGCACTAATGACCCCTACGCCTAGTCTCCATGCATACCCTAGTTCTTATATAACCGCGAGGGTATTCGGACACACTCCGGACCGTCAGGTCCCGAGGTTGAAGCGAAAAGGTCGGCCATGACAAACGATCTACAATCCGGCTAGAAGGCATTACACATGTCAATTATAATTACATAGTCAATCTGACTGATTGTATTCCTCTTCAATACCATCTAACAGGCTGTCTAGTTTACAGTCCTGTTGGGAATACTTTGCGGCCAATTCTACTTGGTCGTATACTAAGCTCACATGGATCTCCTTCCCATCGGGCCCCACGGGTCCGACCTCGGCCATGTGGTTTGGGTCAGCCTTCATGTACCGCGTCTTCACCATGGCCCAGGCCTCCCTGGCGCCTTGACGGCAGGCAGACATCTTCCACAATCAGGAGCGCTGCCGCGCTCCCTTCAGCTTCTCTACAAGCTCTCCAAGGCCTTCGGGCATGGAGACGGACGGCCACAAGGCCTAGGCGACGCTTTGCATCACCTGTCGAACTCGCTCATGCAGTTGTGAGAGCTCGGGAAGAAGGTCACCCGTAGAACCGGGCATTTCCTCCGCAGGACGACCTGTTAGCATACCTACAGACATTACTCTGTTAGTCGACTTCCTCGCCGAACTCTTTTTTCAAAGTTCATTTAAGCACTTACTATATATGACGTGTCGAAGCCGTTGATTCTCCTTCACGGAGTCCAACAGCTAGGCACGAACATCCTTTAGTTCAACGCCCAGCTTGGTGTTGGCATCTTGGAGATTGTTCTTCTCCCGCCTCACCTTTGTCAGCATGCTTTCACCAGCCTTTAGCTGGCATCGGAGTTGTTGCTCTTCCGGATTTAATCCGGCGCCATCTGCAATTTCATTTGTCAGATTTGCACCCATGCCGCACTTCGCAAAATACTTATCTTTCAAAGCGTATATTACTAGAGGGGGTCTCCTTGGGCTCCCCTGCCGCGGCTAGTGCGGCCTCAAGTTGGGCTTTGCACTCTTCCAGCTCCTGGGATAGTAGGGTATTCTTTTCTGTAAGAACCTGCATAACAAATGATCCTTAAATAAGTTATTCTAACTGTTTCAAGTCTCGGGGGCTACTGGTATATATATAATTACCAAAATTTTCTTACCCGTATGTCTTTTACATATTGCTCCGTGGCTCTGGCTAGACCATTTTGAGCGGCATGGAGGTACGCATCTCCCAAATTGAAGGCATCCAATGCTTCTTGGGAGAAACAAGCGTCGCGAAGAACTGTCCGGCGACACCTGTGGTTCATGGCACTCTCCACCTCGGAATTGGTGGCAGACAGCCTATCCGCATCCTCTGTCGGAGGAGCGTCCGGTGCGCGCCTCGTGTTCGCCTCCGCGTCCGGACCAGGCTTTGGAGCCTGGCTAGTGGAGGCGCGATTGGCAACCTCTCCGGATATAGTCCGCCGAGGTCTCTTCGTCCTGAAGAGAGCACGAGCGTTAGTATGCCTTGAAGGAATAACACCTGGGAATAAGATGGCACGCTATACCTTTGCACCGGCGTCTCAGTCCGGACCGCGCTTCTTTTCAGCCCGTGGGGCCTTGCCGCCCCTCGTTGGCTAGTCGCCGCAGGCTCGGCCTCCCATCTCAAGGACCTCCCCTTCAAAACACGGTTTTCATACGGCAATCGAAAACACACGAGGATAGATCTCTTTTCAAAGTGCTGGGACTTCGGTCTCAGTTACCTGTGAGGCTGGGAGTAGCCCTGGGTAATCGGCCATAATGGCCACCAAGGCGTTGTCCTTGCTCAATTGATGAAACACCCCATCAATCAGCTCCACAGACAAGTCCGGATCCTCTTGAGAGGCCGGGTCGAGGAACCGTCCCGGATCCTCGGGTTGTGGAGGAGGGCTGTTTATTTCTTTAACAGCCTGGCGCAGTTCCTGCGTTGAAGTCGTTAGACTGAATATTTAACAATGGGAATATAAAACGGATGGGCAAGTAAAAGTGTCCACTTACCCAACTTGGGGGATTGTACATAGAAAATCCACCCTGAGGGTTGACGCGGAGAAATTCCTCCTCTTCTCCCTTGTACAAAGTGGACAAGATCTTTATTTGAGCGGCAGCCGAATCCAGCCCCTTACGGCCGTGGCGGGTGGCGTCTACCTCCCCGTTAAAGTCCCACATGGGGCGGCCTCTATACTGAAGCGGCTGCACCCCTCGCATGATGCATGCGGCCAAGACCCCGATCATGGTAAGTCCGGAATGAGCTAACAATCTTATCCGGCCCATCAGGTAAAGAACGTCCTTGTCGCTTTCCCTCTGAGGGCTCCATGGACGCCAGCTGAGGCGCTTCTTTAGGGGAGCACTGTCGAACTCAGGGAGGCCGATCCGGACAGGATCCAGCAGCGGGACGTCCTCTATATAAAACCATTCCGAAGGCCAGTCTTCGGACGCCTTCTTTGGGGTTCCGGATAGATATCCGGTCCCGGCGATGCACCACACTTCGGCTCTGCCCACTTGATATATTAACCCCTTCTTAGAACGGGGCACAAGGCAGAATAGCCTTTTCCACTGCGCGGAATGAACCTCGTAGCCCAAAAACAGCTCGCAAAGGGCTATGAAGCCCGCGATATGCAATATGGAGGCAGGCGTGAGGTTGTGCAGCTGGAGGCCATAGAACTCCAGGGGCCCCCGGAGAAACGGATGAATCGGAAATCTGAGCCCTCTTATTAATTAAGGGACAAGGCATACCCGCTCTCCTTTGGAGGGATTGGGGGCGCTCTCTGCTTGCTCTCCGCCATTATAGGTGGCAAGTCCGGCTCGAACCGGGACCATATAGGCCGGGGGGAGAAATCCCTTGGTCTGGAGCGTCGCTAGCTCGCTGTGCGGGATGGAGAACCTCTTCCAATCTCTAGGCTGAGGGCTCGAAGGGCGAGAGGAGGAGCTGCGGCGGCCGGCCATGATAGAATGGACCTCTGTCGGATACGCTCTGATGAATACTCGCGGAGGGGAGAAGGTGTGGTTTGGATCTAAATCCTCGTCCCCTTAAATAGGCGGCTCATTCACGTGACTAGGGGTATAAATATAAAAAAACACCCTGACTTTTCATATTCGTTTGACACGTGGAAGACGGCCATTATTGGGCGTAGAAGCCAAGGAGCGCTAGGGGGTGTTCGGATAGCCGGACTATACCTTCGGCCGGACTCCTGGACTATGAAGATACAAGATCGAAGACTTCGTCCCGTGTCCGGAAGGGACTTTCCTTGGCGTGGAAGGCAAGCTTGGCGATACGGATATGTAGATCTCCTACCATTGTAACCGACTCTGTGTAACCCTAGCCCTCTCCGGTGTCTATATAAACCGGAGGGTTTTAGTCCGTAGGACGAACAACAATCATACCATAGGCTAGCTTCTAGGGTTTAGCCTCTCTGATCTCGTGGTAGATCTACTCTTGTACTACTCATATCATCAATATTAATCAAGCAGGACGTAGGGTTTTACCTGTTGGGTTTCGTAGTAATTTCAAAAAATTTCCTACGCACACGCAAGATCATGTGATGCATAGCAACGAGGGGGAGAGTATTGTCTACGTACCCTACGCAGACCGACTGCGGAAGCGATGACACGACGTAGAGGAAGTAGTCGTACGTCTTCACGATCCAACCGATCAAGCACCGAAACTACGGCACCTCCGAGTTCGAGCACACGTTCAGCTCGATGACGATCCCCGGACTCCGATCCAGCAAAGTGTCGGGGAAGAGTTCCGTCAGCACGACGGCGTGGTGACGATCTTGATGAACTACAGCAGCAGGGCTTCGCCTAAACTCCGCTACAGTATTATCGAGGAATATGGTGGCAGGGGGCACCGCACACGGCTAAGGAATCGATCACGTGGATCAACTTGTGTCAACTTGTGTGTCTAGAGGTGCCCCCCCCGCCCCCGTATATAAAGGAGGGAGGGAGGAGGAGGCCGGCCTAGGGAGGAGGCGCGCCATAGGGGAGTCCTACTCCCACCGGGAGTAGGATTCCCCCTTTCCTAGTCCAACTAGGGATCCTTCCATGTAGTAGGAGTAGGAGACTAGGAAGGGGAAGAGAGAAGGGAAGGAAGGAGGGGGTGCGGCCCCTCCCCCTAGTCCAATTCGGACTAGGCCTTGGGGGGGCGCGCGGCCTGCCCTAGGCAGCCCCTCTCTCTTTCCCGCAGGGCCCAATAAGGCCCAATACTTCTCCCCGGCGAATTCCCGTAACTCTCCGGTACTCCGATAAGTACCCGAATGATTCGGAACCTTTCCGAACTTCGAATATAGTCGTCCAATATATCGATCTTTACGTCTCGACCATTTCGAGACTCCTCGTCATGTCCCCGATCTCATCCGGGACTCCGAACTCCTTCGGTACATCAAAACTCATAAACTCATAATATAACTGTCATCGAAACCTTAAGCGTGCGGACCCTACGGGTTCGAGAACAATGTAGACATGACCAAGACACGTCTCCGGTCAATAACCAATAGCGGGACCTGGATGCCCATATTGGCTCCTACATATTCTACGAAGATCTTTATCGGTGAGACCGCATAACAACATACGTTGTTCCCTTTGTCATCGGTATGTTACTTGCCAGAGATTCGATCGTCGGTATCCAATACCTAGTTCAATCTCGTTACTGGCAAGTCTCTTTACTCGTTCTGTAATACATCATCTCACAACTAACATCTTAGTTGCAGTGCTTGCAAGGCTTATGTGATGTGCATTACCGAGAGGGCCCAGAGATACCTCTCCGACAATCGAAGTGACAAATCCTAATCTCGAAATACGCCAACCCAACATCTACCTTTGGAGACACCTGTAATGCTCCTTTATAATCACCCAATTACGTTGTGACGTTTGGTAGCACCCAAAGTGTTCCTCCGGCAAACGGGAGTTGCATAATCTCATAGTTATAGGAACATGTATAAGTCATGAAGAAAAGCAATAGCAACATACTAAACGATCGGGTGCTAAGCTAATGAAATGGGTCATGTCAATCAGATCATTCAACTAATGATGTGACCTCGTTAATCAAATAACAACTCATTGTTCATGGTTAGGAAACATAACCATCTTTGATTAACGAGCTAGTCAAGTAGAGGCATACTAGTGACACTTTGTTTGTCTATGTATTCACACATGTATTATGTTTCCGGTTAATACAATTCTAGCATGAATAATAAACATTTATCATGAAATAAGGAAATAAATAATAACTTTATTATTGCCTCTAGGGCATATTTCCTTCAGTCTCCCACTTGCACTAGAGTCAATAATCTAGATCACATCACCATGTGATTAACATCGATAGTTCACATCATCATGTGATTAACACCCATAGTTCACATCGCTATGTGACCAACACCCAAAGGGTTTACTAGATTCAGTAATCTAGTTCACATCGCTATGTGATTAACACCCAAGGAGTACTAAGGTGTGATCATGTTTTGCTTGTGAGAGAATCTTAGTCAACGGGTCTGCCACATTCAGATCCACATGTATTTTGCAAATTTCTATGTCAACAATGCTCTGCATGGAGCTACTCTAGCTAATTGCTCCCACTTTCAGTATGTATCTAGACCGAGACTTAGAGTCATCTAGATTAGTGTCAAACTTGCATCGGCGTAACCCTTTACGACGAACCTTTTTCCACTTCCATAATCGAGAAACATATCCTTATTTCACTAAGGATAATTTTGACCGCTGTCCAGTGATCTACTCCTAGATCACTATTGTACTCCCTTGCCAAACTCAGTGGTAGGGCATACAATAGATCTGGTATACAGCATGGCATACTTTATAGAACCTATGACTGAGGCATAGGGAATGGCTTTCATTCTCTTTCTATTTTCTGCCGTGGTCGGGCTTTGAGTCTTACTCAACTTCACACCTTGTAACACAGGCAAGAACTCTTTCTTTGACTGTTCCATTTTGAATTACTTCAAAATCTTGTCAAGGTATGTACTCATTGGAAAAACTTATCAAGCGTCTTGATCTATCTCTATAAATCTTGATACTCAATATGTAAGCAGCTTTACCGAAGTTTTTATTTGAAAAACTCCTTTCAAACACTTCTTTATGCTTTACAGAATAATTCTACATTATTTCCGATCAACAATATGTCATTCACATATACTTTATCAGAAATGCTATAGTGCTCCCACTCACTTTCTTGTAAATACAGGCTTCACCGCAAGTCTGTATAAAACTATATGCTTTGATCAACTCATCAAAGCGTATATTCCAACTCCGAGATTCTTGCACCAGTCCATAGATGGATCACTGGAGCTTGCACATTTTGTTAGTACCTTTCGGATTGACAAAACCTTCTGTTGCATCATATACAACTCTTCTTTAATAAATCCATTAAGGAATGCAGTTTTGTTTATCCATTTGCCAGATTTCATAAAATGCGGCAATTACTAACATGATTCAGACAGACTCAAGCATAGATACGAGTGAGAAGCTCTCATCGTAGTCAACACCTTGAACTTGTCGAAAAACCTTTTGCGACAATTCTAGCTTTGTAGATAGTAACACTACTATCAGCGTCCGTCTTCCTCTTGAAGATCCATTTATTCTCAATTGCTTGCCGATCATCGGGCAAGTCAACCAAAGTCCAAACTTTGTTCTCATACATGGATCCCATCTCAGATTTCATGGCTTCAAGCCACTTTGCGGAATTTGGGCTCACCATCGCTTCTTCATAGTTCGTAGGTTCATCATGATCTAGTAGCATGACTTCCAGAAAAGGATTATCGTACCATTCTGGCGCGGATCTTACTCTGGTTGATCTACGAGGTTCAGTAGTATCTTGTTCTGAAGTTTCATGATCATCATCATTAGCTTCCTCACTAACTGGTGTAGGTGTCACAGAAACAGTTTTCTGTGATGTACTACTTTCCAATAAGGGAGCAGGTACAGTTACCTCGTCAAGTTCTACTTTCCTCCCACTCACTTCTTTCGAGAGAAACTCCTTCTCCAGAAAGTTTCCGAATTTAGCAACAAAAGTCTTGCCTTTCGGATCTGTGATAGAAAGTGTATCCAATAGTTTCCTTTGGATATCCTATGAAGACGCACTTCTCCGATTTGAGTTTGAGCTTATCAGGATGAAACTTTTTCATATATAAGCATCGCAACCCCAAATTTAAGAAACGACAGCTTAGGTTTCTTGCCAAACCATAGTTCACACGGTGTCGTCTCAACGGATTTAGATGGTGCCCTATTTAACGTGAATGCAGCTGTCTCTAATGCATAACCCCAAAACGATAGTGGTAGATCGGTAAGACACATCATAGATCGCACCATATCTAATAAAGTACGGTTATGACGTTCGGACACACCATTACATTGTGGTGTTCTAGGTGGCATGAGTAGTGAAACTATTTCACATTGTTTTTAACTGAAGGCCAAACTCGTAACTCAAATACTCTTCTCTACGATCAGATCGTAGAAACTTTATTTTCTTGTTACGATGATTTTTCACTTCACTCTGAAATTCTTTGAACTTTTCAAATGTTTCAGACTTATGTTTCATCAAGTAGATATACTCATATCTGCTCAAATCATCTGTGAAGATCAGAAAATAATGATACCTGTCGCGAGCCTCAATATTCATCGGACCACATACATCAGTATGTATGATTTTCAACAAATCTATTGCTCGCTCCATTGTTCCGAAGAACAGAGTCTTAGTCATCTTGCCCATGAGGCATGGTTCGCAAGCATCAACTGATTCATAATCAAGTGATTCCAAAAGCCCATCAGTATGGAGTTTCTTCATGCGCTTTACACCAATATGACCTAAACGGCAGTGCTACAAACAAGTTGCACTTATCATTATTAACTTTGCATCTTTTGGTTTCAATATTATGATTATGTGTATCACTATGATCGAGATCCAACAAACTATTTTCATTGGGTGTGTAACCATATAAGGTTTCATTCATGTAAACAGAACAACAATTTATTCTCTTACTTAAATGAATAACCGTATTACAATAAACATGATCAAATCATATTCATGCTCAACGCCAACACCAAATAACACTTATTCAGGTTCAACACTAATCCCGAAAGTATAGGGAGTGTGCGACGATGATCATATCAATCTTGGAACCACTTCCAACATACATCGTCACTTCACCCTTAACTAGTCTCTGTTTATTCTGCAACTCCCGTTTTGAGTTACTAATCTTAGCAACTGAACTAGTATCAAATACTGAGGGGTTGCTATAAACACTAGTAAAGTACACATCAATAACATGTATATCAAATATACTTATGTTCACTTTGCCATCCTTCTTTTCCGCCAATCACTTGGGGTAGATCTGCTTCCAGTGACCAGTCCCTTTGCAGTAGAAGCACTTAGTCTCAGGCTTAGGACCAGACTTGGGCTTCTTCACTTGAGCAGCAACTTGCTTGCTGTTCTTCTTGAAGTTCCCCTTCTTCCCTTTGCCCTTTTCTTGAAACTAGTGGTCTTGTCAATCATCAACACTTGATGCTCTTTCTTGATTTCTACCTTCGTCGATTTCAATATCACGAAGAGCTCGGGAATCGTTTTCGTCATCCCTTGCATACTATAGTTCATCATGAAGTTCAGTAACTTAGTGATGGTGACTAGAGAATTCTGTCAATCACTATCTTATCTGGAAGATTAACTCCCACTTGATTCAAGTAATTGAAGTACCCAGACAATCTGAGCACATGCTCACTAGTTGAGCGATTCTCCTCCATCTTTTAGCTATAGAACTTGTTGGAGACTTCATATCTCTCAACTCGGGTATTTGCTTGAAATATTAACTTCAATTACTGGAACATCTCATATGGTCCATGATGTTCAAAATATCTTTGAAGTCCCGATTCTAAGCCGTTAAGCATGGTGCACTTAAACTATCAAGTAGTCATCATATTGAGCTAGCCAAACGTTCATAACGTCTGCATCTGCTCCTGCAATAGGTCCGTCACCTAGCGGTGCATCAAGGACATAATTCTTCTGTGCAGCAATGAGGATAAACCTCAGATCGCGGATCAAATCCGCATCATTGCTACTAACATTTTTCAACACAATTTTCTCTAGGAACATATCAAAATAAACATATGAAAGCAACAACGCTAGCTATTGATTTTACAACATAATTTGCAAAATACTATCAGGACTAAGTTCATGATAAATTTAAGTTCAATTAATCATATTACTTAAGAACTCCCACTTAGACAGACATCCCTCTAATCCTCTAAGTGATCACGTGATCCAAATCAACTAAACCATGTCCGATCATCACGTGAGATGGAGTAGTTTTCAATGGTGAACATCGTTATGTTGATCATATCTACTATATGATTCACGCTCGACCTTTCGGTCTCCGTGTTCCGAGGCCATATCTGCATATGCTAGGCTCGTCAAGTTTAACCTGAGTATTCTGCGTGTGCAAAAACTGGCTTGCACCCGTTGTAGATGGACGTAGAGCTTATCACACCCGATCATCACGTGGTGTCTGGGCACGACGAACTTTGGCAACGGTGCATACTCAGGGAGAACACTTCTTGATAATTTAGTGAGAGATCATCTTATAATGCTACCGTCAATCAAAGCAAGATAAGATGCATAAAAAGATAAACATCACATGCAATCAATATAAGTGATATGATATGGCCATCATCATCTTGTGCTTGTGATCTCCATCTCCGAAGCACCGTCATGATCACCATCGTCACCGGCGCGACACCTTGATCTCCATCGTAGCATCGTTGTCGTCTTGCCAATCTTATGCTTCCACGACTATCACTACCGTTTAGTAATAAAGTAAAGCATTACATCGCGATTGCATTGCATACAATAAAGCGACAACCATATGGCTCCTGCCAGTTGCCGATAACTCGGTTACAAAACATGATCATCTCATACAATAAAATTCAGCATCATGCCTTGACCATATCACATCACAACATGCCCTGCAAAAACAAGTTAGACGTCCTCTACTTTGTTGTTGCATGTTTTACGTGGCTGCTACGGGCTTAAGTAAGAACCAATCTCACCTACGCATCAAAACCACAACGATAGTTTGTCAAATAGACTCCGTTTTAACCTTCGCAAGGACCGGGCGTAGCCATACTTGGTTCAACTAAAGTTGGAGAGACAGTCGCCCGCAAGCCATCTCTGTGCAAAGCACGTCGAGGGAACCGGTCTCGCGTAAGCGTACACGTAAGGTTGGTCCGGGTCGTCTCGTCCAACAATACCGCCGAACCAAAATATGACATGCTGGTAGGCAGTATGACTTGTATCGTCCACAACTCACTTGTGTTCTACTCGTGCAAATAACATCAACATCAATAACCTAGGCTCGGATGCCACTGTTGGGTTTCGTAGTAATTTCAAAAAAATTCCTACGCACACGCAAGATCATGTGATGCATAGCAACGAGGGGGAGAGTATTGTCTACGTACCCTACGCAGACCGACTGCGGAAGCGATGACACGACGTAGAGGAAGTAGTCGTACGTCTTCACGATCCAACCGATCAAGCACCGAAACTACGGCACCTCCGAGTTCGAGCACACGTTCAGCTCGATGACGATCCCCGGACTCCGATCCAGCAAAGTGTCGGGGAAGAGTTCCGTCAGCACGACGGCGTGGTGACGATCTTGATGAACTACAGCAGCAGGGCTTCGCCTAAACTCCGCTACAGTATTATCGAGGAATATGGTGGCAGGGGGCACCGCACACGGCTAAGGAATCGATCACGTGGATCAACTTGTGTCAACTTGTGTGTCTAGAGGTGCCCCCCCCCCCCGCCCCCGTATATAAAGGAGGGAGGGAGGAGGAGGCCGGCCTAGGGAGGAGGCGCGCCATAGGGGAGTCCTACTCCCACCGGGAGTAGGATTCCCCCTTTCCTAGTCAACTAGGGATCCTTCCATGTAGTAGGAGTAGGAGACTAGGAAGGGGAAGAGAGAAGGGAAGGAAGGAGGGGGTGCGGCCCCTCCCCCTAGTCCAATTCGGACTAGGCCTTGGGGGGGCGCGCGGCCTGCCCCTAGCAGCCCCTCTCTCTTCCCGCAGGGCCCAATAACGGCCCAATACTTCTCCCCGGCGAATTCCCTAAACTCTCCGGTACTCCGATAATACCCCGAATGATTCGGAACTTTCTGAACTCCGAATATAGTCGTCCATATATCGATCTTTACGTCTCGACCATTTCGAGACTCCTCGTCATGTCCCCGATCTCATCCGGGACTCCGAACTCCTTCGGTACATCAAAACTCATAAACTCATAATATAACTGTCATCGAAACCATTAAGCGTGCGGACCCTACGGGTTCGAGAACAATGTAGACATGACCGAGACACGTCTCGGTCAATAACCAATAGCGGGACCTGGATGCCCATATTGGCTCCTACATATTCTACGAAGATCTTTATCGGTCAGACCGCATAACAACATACGTTGTTCCCTTTGTCATCGGTATGTTACTTGCCAGAGATTCGATCGTCGGTATCCAATACCTAGTTCAATCTCGTTACTGGCAAGTCTCTTTACTCGTTCTGTAATACATCATCTCACAACTAACATCTTAGTTGCAGTGCTTGCAAGGCTTATGTGATGTGCATTACCGAGAGGGCCCAGAGATACCTCTCCGACAATCGGAGTGACAAATCCTAATCTCGAAATACGCCAACCCAACATCTACCTTTGGAGACACCTGTAATGCTCCTTTATAATCACCCAGTTACGTTGTGACGTTTGGTAGCACCCAAAGTGTTCCTCCGGCAAACGGGAGTTGCATAATCTCATAGTTATAGGAACATGTATAAGTCATGAAGAAAAGCAATAGCAACATACTAAACGATCGGGTGCTAAGCTAATGAAATGGGTCATGTCAATCAGATCATTCAACTAATGATGTGACCTCGTTAATCAAATAACAACTCATTGTTCATGGTTAGGAAACATAACCATCTTTGATTAACGAGCTAGTCAAGTAGAGGCATACTAGTGACACTTTGTTTGTCTATGTATTCACACATGTATTATGTTTCCGGTTAATACAATTCTAGCATGAATAATAAACATTTATCATGAAATAAGGAAATAAATAATAACTTTATTATTGCCTCTAGGGCATATTTCCTTCATTACCTCCATCAAGAGGGCCCAAACCTGGGTAAAACATCGTGTCCCCTGCCTCCTGTTACCATCCGCCTAGATGCACAGTTCGGGACCCCCTACCCGAGATCCGCCGGTTTTGACACCGACAGCTGGGTCCACGGCCGCAGCAAGGAGGTGCCTCCTTATTACGTGCAAAATAATTATTCCTCCACCTGACAGCAGGACCCACCAGACAGGCCACCGTATTTCGCGAAAAAAATGTTTCCCCCTGACTGCTGGGACCCACCAGCTACATCTTCGCACGCAAGGAAGTGCGTCCAGGCAAAAAAAACGATTCACCCCATGACTGCTGGGACCCACCAGCTACATCTTCGCAGGCAAGGAAGTGCCTGCAGTCGGGACCCACCTGGTCGAAGCGTACGTAGCGTTGTCATTCTGGTCGCGAACATGTACGTACATACTGGTCGATGTAGAGGCGCGCACGTGTCGTAGTAGAGGCGTGCACGTGTCATAGTAGAGGCGCGCACATAGCATGTACACGTACGTACAATGGCCAGGGTGCAAGAAATAAAATATGGCCATGTATGTGTACATACGGGCGGGGTCTCGAACGCCTACTCGCGCATACGTACGGCGAGGGCTCGTGTAAATGGCTGGGTCGGAACGAAGAAACATCGTCGTCGTCGTGTTCATGGGGAGGCAACGGAATGCGTCGTGTTCATCGGGAGGGCTTGGACGGAACAGGCGATGGAAACGAGGCCTGGCGTGCCGCAGAACGGAGGAAACAACCTTGTGTTCGATCGGCCACGTTCGAAACGGGATCTTGTTCATCGGGAGGGGTCTGGCGTACCGCAAAACGGAGGAAACGGACTTGTGTTGGAGCGCTACAGTCGAAACGGGGGTCCTGTTCATCGGGAGGGGTGTGGCGTACCGCAAAACGGGACTCCAAGGGATACTGTTCATCTCCACCGTCGACCTCCTCCAGCCTCCACGGGCTCCTGTTCATCCAGCTTCCACGGGCTCCTGTTCATCTAGCCTCCACCGCGCACTACTCCACCGGCTAGTGTTCAACCACCCCTCACCATCTACTGTTCATCAAGCCCTCCACATCATGGGGTCCTGTTCAACCACCCCTCCACGGGCACCCCTCCACTGTCTACTATTCATCCAGCCCTCCACACCACGGGGTCCTGTTCAACCACCCCTCCACCGTCTACTGTTCATCCAGCCCTCCACACCACGGGGTCCTGTTCATCCACCCCTCCACGGGCACCCCTCCAACGTCTACTGTTCATCCAGCCCTCCACCACACCATGGGGTCCTGTTCATCCAGAGGCAACGCCACCGCTCACTGTTCATCCACCCCCCCCCCCCCCCCGCAACACACACTGTTCATCACATCGATCGGCTTCAGTTAGCAGCAGTAGCGAAGGAATCGCTCGATCGGGTTCAATTAACAGCCATCGATCGATCGCTCGGGTTCAATAACGCGTAGCCTGTAGTGCAATTGCTCGGGTTCAGTTAGAGCCAACGCCTCGCACACACACGCGTATGTGTACGAGAGAAACGCGCATCGCTCGGCCCCCGACCTCCCACCGTAACCGGGAACTCCCTGAAATTGTCCTCCCCCTCGCTTCTACCACGGTTTTTTTCCGTCATGGACGGCCCAAAGAATGTCATGCAGCTGTGTCTCCGACCCGCCCAGGATGAAAAGCCCATTTTCTGTCATGATTTTTTGTCATAGAAGTAGGAGCCCACCACATCTATGATGATACCGGGTTTTGTCACAATTATCGTCATAGAAGTGTCATATGTATGACAGAATTTTTTTTCGTTCGGCCCAAAATGTCACGGATGTGTCTTTTTTTGTATTGATCTGAAGTTACATGATCATCATCATTAGCTTCCTCACTAATTGGTGTAGGAGTCACAGGAACAGATTTCTGTGATGAACTACTTTCCAATAAGGGAGCAGGTATAGTTACCTCATCAAGTTCTACTTTCCTCCCACTCACTTCTTTCGAGAGAAACTCCTTCTCTAGAAAGGATCCATTCTTAGCAACGAATGTCTTGCCTCCGGATCTGTGATAGAAGGTGTACCCAAATGTCTCCTTTGGGTATCCTATGAAGACACATTTCTATGATTTGAATTTGAGCTTATCAGGATGAAACTTTTTCACATAAGCATCGCAACCCCAAACTTTAAGAAATGACAACTTTGGTTTCTTGCCAAAACATAGTTCATACAATGTCATCTCAACGGATTTAGATGGTGCCCTATTTAACATGAATGCAACTGTCTCTAATGCATAACCCCAAAACGATAGTGGTAAATCAGTAAGAGACATCATAGATCGCACCATATCCAATAAAGTACGATTACAATGTTCGGACACACCATTATGATGTGGTGTTCCAGGTGGCGTGAGTTGCAAAACTATTCCACATTGTTTCAAATGAAGACCAAACTCGTAACTCAAATATTCGCCTCCGTGATCAGATCGTAGAAACTTTATTTTCTTGTTACGATGATTTTCCACTTCACTCTGAAATTCTTTGAACTTTGCAAATGTTTCAGACTTATGTTTAATTAAGTAGATATACCCATATCTGCTCAAATCATCTGTGAAGGTCAGAAAATAACGATACCCACCGCGAGCCTCAACACTTATCGGATCACATACAACAATATGTATTATTTCCAGTAAGTCAGTTGCTTGCTCCATTGTTCTGGAGAACGAAGTCTTAGTCATCTTGCCCATGAGGCATCGTTCGCAAGGATCAAGTGATTCGTAATCAAGTGATTCCAAAAGTCCATCAGGATGGAGTTTCTTCATGCGCTTTACACCAATATGACCTAAACGGTAGTGCCACAAATAGGTTGCACTATCATTATTAACTTTGCATCTTTTGGTTTCAATATTATGAATATGTGTATCACTACGATCGAGATTCTATCAACCATTCACCTTGGGTGTATGACCACAGAAGGTTTTATTCATGTAAACAGAATAACAATTATTCTTTGACTTAAATGAATAACTGTATTGCAATAAACATGATCCAATCATATTATTCTCAACGCAAACACCAAATAACATTTATTTCAGGTTCAACACTAATCCCGAAGGTAAAGGGAGTGTGCGATGGTGATCTTATCAACCTTGGAATCATTTCCAACACACATCGTCACCTCGTCCTCAACTAGTCTTTGTTTATTTTGCAACTCCCGTTTCGAGTTACTACTCTTAGCAACTGAACTAGTATAAAATACCGAGGGGTTTGCTATAAACACTAGTGAAGTACACAACCTTTTTTCACTTTGCCATCCTTCTTATCCGCCAGATATCTAGG
Source organism: Triticum aestivum (assembly GCF_018294505.1). Lineage (NCBI taxonomy): Eukaryota > Viridiplantae > Streptophyta > Magnoliopsida > Poales > Poaceae > Triticum > Triticum aestivum. Next base: position 224,014,982 of record NC_057809.1, on the reverse strand, counting down.
GCAGTTCCACTTCTAGCGACCAGTCCCTTTGCAGTAGAAGCACTTAGTCTCAGGCTTAGGACCAGACTTGGGCTTTTTCACTTGAGTAGCAACTTGCTTTTCGTTCTTCTTGAAGTTCCCTTTCTTTCCCTTGCCCTTTTACTTGAAACTAGTGGTCTTGTCAACCATCAACACTTGATGCTTTTTTCTTGATTTCAACGTTCGTCGATTTCAGCATCGCGAAGAGCTTTGGGAATAGTTTCCGTTATCCCTTGCATATTATAGTTCATCACGAAGTTCTAGTAACTTGGTGATAGTGACTAGAGAACTCTGTCAATCACTATCTTATTGGGAAGATTAACTCCCAGTTGTTTCAAGTGATTGTAGTACTCAGACGTTAATTCTGAGCACATGCTCACTCATTGAGCTATTCTCCTCCATCTTGTAGGCAAAGTACTGTCAGAGGTCTCATACCTCTTGACATGGGCATGATCACGTGATCCAAATCAACTAAACCATGTCCGATCATCACGTGAGATGGATTAGTTTTCAATGGTGAACATCACTATGTTGATCATATCTACTATATGATTCACGCTCGACCTTTTGGTCTCCAGTGTTCCGAGGCCATATATGCATATGCTAGGCTCGTCAAGTTTAACTCGAGTATTCCGCGTGTGCAAAACTGGCTTGCACCCGATCATCACGTGGTGTCTGGGCATGACGAACTGTCGTAATGGTGCATACTCAGGGAGAACACTCATACCTTGAAATTTAGTAAGAGATTATCTTATAATGCTACTGCTAAACTAAGCAAAATAAGATACATAAAGGATAAACATCACATGCAATCAAAATATGTGACATGATATGGCCATCATCATCTTGTGCCTTTGATCTCCATCTACAAAACACTGTCATGATCTCTATCGTCACCAGCATGACACCATGATCTCCATCATGTTGATCTCTACCAACGTGTCGTCACATGGTCGTCTCACCAACTATTGCTTTTTCAACTATTGCTATCGCATAGCGATAAAGTAAAGCAATTATATGGCGCTTGCATCTTATGCAATGAAGAGACAACCATAAGGCTCCTGCCAGTTACCGATAACTTTAACAAAACATGATCATCTCATACAACAATTTATATCTCATCATGTTTTGACCATATCACATCATAACATGCCCTACAAAAACAAGTTAGACGTCCTCTACTTTGTTGTTACAAGTTTTACGTGGCTGCTACGGGCTGAGCAAGAACCGTTCTTACCTACGCATCAAAAACCACAATGCGGTATAGTGATTGCTTTTTGATCTTCAGAAAGAACCCTGTTCATTGAATCCGATTCAACTAAAGTTGGAGAAACTGACACCCACCAGCCACCTGTGTGCGAAGCACGTCGGTAGAACCAGTCTCGCGTAAGCGTACGCGTAATGTCGGTCTGGGCCGCTTCATCCAACAATACCGCCGAATCAAGAATCAACTAGTGACGGCAAGCAATATGTATATACCCACACCCACAACTCATTTGTGTTCTACTCGTGCATATAACATCTACGCATAGACCTGGCTCGGATGCCACTATTGGAGAATGCAGTAATTTCAGAAATTTTCCTACGCACACGCAAGATCATGGTGATGCATAGAAATGAGAGGGGAGAGTGTTGTCTACGTACCCTCATAGACCGTAAGCGGAAGCGTTATGACAACGCGGTTTATGTAGTCGTACGTCTTCACGATCGACCGATCCTAGTACCGAAAGTACGGCACCTCCGCGATCTGCACACGTTCGGCCCGGTGACGTCCCACGAACTCACGATCTGGTAGAGTGTCAAGGGAGAGCTTCATCATCATGATGGCATGATGACGGTGATGATGATGCTACCGGAATAAGGTTCGCCGAAGCACCGCTACGAGATGACCGAGGTAGATTATGGTGGAGGGGGCATCGCACACAGCTAAGAGATCAATGATCAACTTGTGTGTCTATGGGGTGCCCCCTCCCCCGTATATAAAGGAGTGGAGGAGGGGGAGGGCCGGCCCTCTACTATGGCGCGCCCTAGGGAGTCCTACTCCCACCGGGAGTAGGATTCCCCCCTTTCCAAGTAGGAGTAGGAGAGAAGGAAGGGAAAGAGAGAAGAGAAGGAAGGAGGGGGTGCCGGCCCTCCCCCTTAGTCCAATTCGGACTAGGCCTTGGGGGCACGCGGCTTGCCCTAGGCAGCCCCTCTCTCTTTTCCCTAAAGCCCAATAAGGCCCACATACTCCCCGGGGGGTTCCGGTAACCTCCCAGTACTCCGGAAAATGCCAGAACTCATCCGGAACCATTCCGATGTCCAAACATAGGCTTCCAATATATCGATCTTTACGTCTCGACCATTTCGAAACTCCTCGTCATGTCCGTGATGAAATACAGGACTCCAAACTACCTTCGGTATATCAAAACACATAACTCATAATACTAATCGTCACTGAACGTTAAGCATGCGGACCCTACGAGTTCAAGAACTATGTAGACATGACCGAGACATGTCTCCGGTCAATAACCAGTAGCAGAACCTGGATGTTCATATTGACTCCCGCATATTCTACGAAGATCTTTATCGGTCAAACCGCATAACAACATATGTTGTTCCCTTTGTCATCAGTATGTTACTTGCCCGAGATTCGATCATCGGTATCTCAATACCTAGTTCAATCTCATTGCCAGCAAGTCTCTTTACTCGTTCCCTAATGCATCATCCTGCAACTAACTCATTAGTCACATTGCTTGCAAGGCTTATAGTGATGTGCATTACCGAGAGGGCCCAGAGATACCTCTCCGACAATCAAAGTGACAAATCCTAATCTCGATCTATGCCAACTCAACAAGTACCATCGGAGACACCTGTAGAGCACCTTTATAATCACCTAGTTATGTTGTGACATTTGATAGCACACAAAGTGTTCCTCCGGTATCCGAGAGTTGCATAATCTCATAGTCATAAGAACATGTATAAGTCATGAAGAAAGCAATAGCAATATATTAAACGATCAAGTGCTAAGCTAACGGAATGGGTCAAGTCAATCACATCATTCTCTAATGATGCGATCCCATTAATCAAATGAAAAATCATGTCTATGGCTAGGAAACTTAACCATCTTTGATTCAACAGGCTAGTCAAGTAGAGGCATACTAGTGACACTCTGTTTGTCTACGTATCCACACATGTATTAAGTTTACGGTTAATACAATTCTAGCATGAATAATAAACATTTATCAGGAAATAAGGAAATAAATAATAACTTTATTATTGCCTCTACGGCATATTTCCTTCAAATGGTTTATTGAATCTCGATCGTAGTGATGCACATATTCATAATATTGATGCCAAAAGATGCAAAGTTGATAATGATAGTGCAACATACTTGTGCCACTGCCGTTTAGGTCATATTGGTGTAAAGCGCATGAAGAAACTCCATGCGGATGGACTTTTTGAATCACTTGATTATGAATCATTTGATGCTTGCGAACCATGCCTCATGGGCAAGATGACTAAGACTCCGTTCTCTAGAACAATGGAGCGAGCCACTGACTTATTGGAAATAATACATACCGATGTATGCGGTCCGATGAGTGTTGAGGCTCGCGGCGGGTATCGTTATTTTCTGACTTTCACAGATGATTTGAGAAGATATGAGTATATCTACTTCATGAAACACAAGTCTGAAACGTTTGAAAAGTTCAAAGAATTTCAGAATGAAGTGCAGAATCATCGTAACAAGAAAATAAAGTTTCTACGATCTGATCGCGGAGACAAAATATTTGAGTTACGAGTTTGGCCTTCAGTTGAAACAATGTCGAATAGTTTCGCAACTCACGCCACCTGGAACACCACAGCATAATGGTGTGTCTGAACGTCATAATCATACTTTATTAGATATGGTGTGATCTATGATGTCTCTTACCGATTTACCACTATCGTTTTGGGGTTATGCATTAGATAGGGCACCGTCTAAAAATCCGTTGAGATGACACCGTATGAACTGTGTTTAGCAAGAAACCTAAGTTGTCATTTCTTAAAGTTTGGGGTTGCAATACTTATGTGAAAAAGTTTTAGCCTGATAAGCTCAAACCCAAATCGGAGAAGTGCGTCTTCATAGGATACCAAAAAGAAACTGTCGGGTACACCTTCTATCACAGATTCGCGGGCAAGATCTTTGTTACCAAGAGTGGATCATTTCTAGAGAAGGAGTTTCTCACGAAAGAAGTGAGTAGGAGGAAAGTAGAACTTGATGAGATAATTGTACCTTCTCCCGAATTGGAAAGTAGTTCATCACAGAAATCAGTTCCAGTGATGCCTACACCAATTAGTGAGGAAGTTAATGATGATGATCATGAAACTTCAGATCAAGTTTCTACCAAACCTCGTAGGTAAACCAGAGTACGTTCCGCACCAGAGTGGTATGGTAATCCTATTCTGGAAGTCATGTTACTAGACCATGATGAACTTACGAACTATGAGGAAGCGATGATGAGCCCAGATTCCGCGAAATGGCTTAAGGCCATAAAATCTGAGATGGGATCCATGTATGAGAACAAAGTATGGACTTTGATTGACTTGCCGGATGATCGGTGAGCCATTCAGAATAAATGGATCTTCAAGAGGAAGACGTACACTAATAGTAGTGTTACTGTCTACGAAGTTCGAATTGTCGCAAAAGGTTCTCGACAAGTTCAAGGTGTTGACTACGATGAGATTTTCTCACTCGTATCGATGCTTAAAAGTCTGTACGAATCATGTTAGCAGTTGCCGCATTTTATGAAATTTGGAAAATGGATTTCAAAAGTACATTCCTTAATGGATTTATTAAACAAGAGTTGTATATGATGCAACCAGAAGGTTTTGTCAATCCTAAAGGTGCGAACAGAGTGTGCAAGCTCCAGCGATCCATCTATGGACTGGTGCAAGCATCTTGGAGTTGGAATATACGCTTTGGTGAGTTGATCAAATCATATAGTTTCAGACTTTTGGAGAAGCCTATATTTACAAGAAAGTGAGTGGGAGCTCTGTAGCATTTCTGATATTATATGTGGATGACATATTGTTGATCGAAAATGATACTGAATTTCTGGATAGCATAAAAGGATACTTGAATAAGAATTTTTCAATGAAAGACCTCGGTAAAGGTGCTTACATATTGGGCATCAAGATCTATAGAGATAGATCAAGATGCTTGATAAATTTTTCAATGGATACATACCTTGACAAGTTTTTGAAGTAGTTCAAAATGGAACAGTCACAGAAGGAGTTCTTGCCTGTGTTGCAAGGTGTGAAGTTGAGTTAAGACTCAAAACCCGACCACGGCAGAAATTAGAAAGAGAATGAAAAGTCATTCCCTATGCCTCAGTTATAGGTTCTATAAAGTATGCTATGCTGTGTACTAGACCTATTGTATACCTTAGCATGATTTTGGCAAGGGAGTAAAATAGTGATCTAGGAGTAGATCACTGGACAGCAGTCAAAATTATCCTTGAAGGACTAAGGAAATATCTCTCGATTATGGAGGTGATAAAAGAGTTCGTCGTAAAGAGTTACGTCGATGCAAGCTTTTGACACCGATCTAGATGACTCTAAGTCTTGATCTAGAGTCTCGATCTAGATACATATTGAAAGTGGGAGCAATTAGCTAGAGTAGCTCTGTCAGAGTATTGTAGACATAGGAATTTTCAAAATACATACGGATCTGAATGTCGCAGACCCGTAGACTAAACCTCTCTCACAAGCAAAACATGATCACTCTTTGGGTGTTAATCACATAGCGATGTGAACTAGATTATTGACTCTAGTAAACCTTTTGGGTATTAGTCACGTGAAGATGTGAACAAACCACAACTATTGGTATGAAATCACATGACGATGTGAACTAGATTATTGACTCTAGTGCAAGTGGGAGACTAGGAAATATGCCCTAGAGGCAATAATAAAGTTGTTATTTGTATTTCCTTATATCATGATAAATATTTATTATTCATGCTAGAATTGTATTAATCGGAAACTTAGTACATGTGTGAATACATAGACAAACAGAGTGTCCCTAGTATGCCTCTACTAGACTAGCTCGTTAATCAAAGATGGTTAAGTTTCCTAGCCATAGACATGTGTTGTCATAATGAACAGGATCACATTATTAGAGAATGATGTGATGGACTAGACCCATCTGTTAGCTTAACACTATGATCGTTTAGTTTATTGCTATTGCTTTCTCCATAAAGTATACATGTTCCTATGACTATGAGATTATGCAACTCCCTAATACTGGAGGAACACTTAGTGTGCTATCAAACGTCACAACGTAACTGGGTGATTATAAAGATGCTCTACAGGTTTCTCCGATGGTGTTTGTTGAGTTGGCATAGATCGATATTAGGATTTTTCACTCTGATTGTCGGAGGTATCTCTGGGCCCTGTCGGTAATGCACATCACTATAAGCCTTGCAAGAAATGTGACTAATGAGTTAGTGACGGGATAATGCATTATAGAACGAGTAAAGAGACTTGCCGGTAACGAGACTGAACTAGGTATGATGATACCTACGATCGAATCTCGGGCAAGTAACATACCAATGACAATGGGAACAACGTATGTTGTTATGAGGTTTGACTGATAAAGATCTTCGTAGAATATGTAGGAAGCCATATGAGCTTCCAGGTTCTGCTATTGGTTATTGACCGGAAGTGAGTGTCGGTCATGTCTACATAGTTCTCGAACCTGTAGGGTCCGCACGCTTAACATTCGATGACGATCAGTATTATGAGTTATGTGTGAGGGAGTCTTCGGATTAGGGGGTCTCCGGACAGCCGGACTATATCCTTTGGTCGGACTATTGGACTATGAAGATACAAGATTGAAGACTTCGTCTCGTGTTTGGATGGACCCTACTTGGCGTGGAAGGCAAGCTAGGCAATATGGATATGTACGTCTCCTCCTTTGTAACCGACCTTGTGTAACCCTAGCCCTCTCCGGTGTTTATATAAACCGGAGGGTTTTAGTCCGTAGGACAACAAACAATCGTACCATAGGCTAGCTTCTAGGGTTTAGCCTCTCTGATCTCACGGTAGATCAATTCTTGTAATACTCATATCATCAAGAACAATCAAGCAGGACGTAGGGTATTACCTCCATCAAGAGGGCCCGAACCTGGGTACAAACCATGTCCTCTGCCTCGTGTACCATCTGCCTTAGACGCATAGTTCGGGACCCCCTACCCAAGATCCGCCGGAATTCATGATTCATAACTTCATCAGCCAAGACTCATACGAACTACGTCGGGATATAGCCCGACACAGAGGTGCCGCACACCCCCTATGCTTCACTGATGAAGTTATGAATCATGAATTCCCGGAGGGTTTCAAACCCGTAAATATCGAATCATACGATGGCACAACAGATCCCGCTGTATGGATTGAGGATTTCCTCCTTCACATCCACATGGCTCGCAGTGATGATCTACATGCCATCAAGTACCTCCCACTAAAACTCAAAACTCAAAGGACTAGCTCGGCATTGGCTGAATAGCTTGCCAGCAGATTCCGTCGGCAGTTGGGAGGATCTAGAAGACACATTTCTTGACAACTTCCAAGGCACTTATGTGCGGCCACCGGATGCTGCTGACTTGAGCCACATAACCCAGCAGCCAGGGGAATAAGCCAGACAATTCTGGACACGGTTCCTGACTAAGAAAAATCAAATTGTAGACTGTCCGTATGCAGAGGCCCTAGCGGCATTTAAGCATAACATCCGCGACGAGTGGCTCGCCCGCCACCTCGGCCAGGAGAAGCCGAAATCTATGGCAGCCCTCACGACACTCATGACCCGGTTTTGCGCGGGCGAGGACAACTGTCTAGCTCGTAGCAACAACACATCAAGGAATCCGGATACCCCGGATACCAAAGATGTTAACGGTAGGCAGCGTCATAATAGACCAAAGCGCCGCAATAACGGCGATAACACCAAAGATACGACAATCAATGCCGGATTCAGAGGCTCTAGATCCGGTCAGCGAAAAAAGCCATTTAAAAGAAATACTCCGGCTCCGTCCAGTCTGGATCGCATACTGGATCACTCGTGTCAAATCCATGGCACCCTCGACAAGCTAGCCAATCACACCAACAGAGAATGTTGGGTGTTCAAGCAGGCCGACAAGTTAAATGTCGAGAACAAGGACAAGGGGCCGCATAGCGATGACGAGGAGGAGCCCCGGCCGCCGAACATAGGAGGACAGAAGGGGTTCCCCCCACAAGTGAAGACGGTGAACATGATATAGGCGTGCACTAAGCGACGTCTATGCGATGGAGCCCGTCACCCCAAAGTTCAACCCATGGTATGCTGTTCCGATCACCTTCGATCGCAGGGACCACCCCACTAGCATCCGTCATGGCGGATCCGCCGCACTGGTCCTAGACCCCATCACTGATGGATTTCACATCACTCCGTATGGAAGAGCACACTGCGGCCCTTGCAGTAGAAGCACAAAGCAGCCTATTTAGGCAAACCACTCATTCGGTGTCACGGCCCCCGGACACCTTCAAGCGAGTCCGTAACAAGCTGCAACAGGATCGCCAGGCACGATCAGAGCTCGCCTAGCAATTCGGCCCCCATCCCAGTCCCAGTGAAGCGATGAAATTCGTGCCGCACGTACATAACTACGCATTGAAAATACCATGGACATAGGCGGGGGCACGATCAGGGCACGCCCCGCATTGTGGCTTAACCACACTAGGGGTTGTATACCTTTGACATTCCTTTTCTCTTTCAGGGCTTAACTCTCTGGAAGCCCTTTCCGGGAGTACGATTGCTGGACACATTCCGGAAGCAACAACCAAGGCGGCAAGAAGCTAAGATGAACACGGGAACCGCTAGGTGGTCTCTAGTAATAATCGATATACCCGCTTTTCACTATTTATGCGTAGCTTGCCCTGGGATAGGACATTTCAAATTGTCCTACTTTATGCTTATTGCACTACTGTACCAAGTACGCTTTGACGTATCATTTAAATAACAATGCTTATCATTAATCTGTCATTGCATTATTTAAGTTTTTCTCTCTCTTATATGTCCATTTACGACAATCCACACCCGCACGTGCGGGTACGGTCAGTTCGCCAGGGGTCCTTGTTTACCCCATAATACGGCGCAAGAAGTCCGAACACTTTCGATAGTGCGGCACCCCGAACTTATAGCATTATATGCATCAGCTCTGAATCATGTCTTCGGTCAAATGTTGGGTCCCCCGGCCCCCATGCTTTGGTACCTTATGTTCCGCTATATCGACTAAGGTAGCGGTTGGAGAACTACTGCGATTGTGTCACGGTTCTTCTAGACGAGCACCTCAGTAGTGAAAGCCAAAAACTGACTGTCATGATATGGCGAGAGACTGGTCGCTGTTCGGGAGGTCTCAAGTTCTTAAAGATTTTTTCCGCTTCAGGCGAGGAGTCGGCCTTGTTCGGCTTAGGCGTGTATAGCGCCCCAAATTCGGCCCTTCGAATACCAGGGGCTTCGCCAAAAATTTAAAATCATAGACTTCTATGGCTAAGTGAGAGTGATAAAGCATTATAGTCCGATTGCCTGGTTCATTGCGCTGAACACCTCCCTGGAAGGACCCAAAATTGGGGTAAAGAGTGTTCAGGTTTATCCTGAACACCGCAATACTAGTTACATGGGGATAGAAGCCGACGACTGGCCAACTCTCAGATTTTATAAACGGCCGCACAGAAGGTAATATTTTAAATTAAGAAAGTGTCGCATGGCGCAAAAGAACTCGTTTCATATTACAGGATCACATGGGCATGTTCATTCAAAAATTACATCCTTGGCACACTCATCTGCCACTAAGCGGGAACCCTTCAGGACACTTTCATAGTAATTCTCGGGGCAGCGATGCTCCTTGCCCTTTGGCGACCCCTCCCTCACCAGCTTCACGGCGTCTAGCTTCGCCCAGTGCAACTTCGCCCGGGCAAAAGCCATGCATGCACCCTCGATGCAGACGAACCACTTGATGACTTCAAGCCGTGGGCAGGCTTCCACAAGCCGCCTCACCAGACCGAAGTAGCTGGCGGACAGGGGCTCGCCAGGCCACATCCGGACTATAAGGCCCCTCATGGCCTGTTCGGCCGCCTTGTGAAGTTCGACCAACTGCTTCAGATGGTCGCTCAAGGACACGGAGTGTTCGGTCCTAGTATACTGAGACCAGAACAACTTCTCCGTTGAGCTCCCCTCCTCAGCCCGGTAAAACTCCGCGGTATCCAGTACACTGCGGGGAAGATCTGCAAACGCTCCTGGAGAGCTCCGAACTCGGGTAAGAAAAAGGAAAGTCTCCTTCACATGCTTGCTTTGCATATTGAATGCCTTACCCGCTGCTATCTTCTTCACCGCGTCAATCTCCTGGAGGGCCTTGTGGGCTTCGGCCTTGGTGCTCCGGACGCTTTCAAGCGCCTGCGCGAGCTCGGACTCTCGCGTCTTGGAGTCAAGCTCCAAGGACTCGTGCTTTTTGGTGAGAGCCACGAGCTCTTGCTGCACCTCGCCTACTCGGGCTTCTTGTTTCTCCCGTTTAATGTGTTCTTTGGCCGCTTTGTCTTCGGCCTCGGACAACACCTTCCTCAAGGTCTCCACCTCGGTCGTGGCCCCTGACAAATTCATGATGATCCTATTACTTTACACCTGAACTTCTTTTTAACTATATAGAAAGGGGTATATCTTACCTTTGCTCTCTTCGAGCTGCCTCTTGGTAAGGCCGAGCTCGTCCTCGGACCGCTTCAGGGCCTCCTTCAAGGCAGAGACCTCCGCAGTACGTGCGGCAGCAGCCAGCAGTGAAGCCTGCACATACACATAGACATACTCTAATTAGACTCCTGAGTTATCATTTGATCCTCTATTCGGCTTTTCTTCGCGAACGCCGAACAGAGCATCAAGGGCTACTATCTATGCGGTAATATTTTCTTATATTTTGATTGCTTACCTCAAAGCCTGTTAGGAGGCCGGTGCAAGCTTCGGTCAGTCCATTTTTGGCGGACTGAACCTTCTCAACTACCGCACTCATAATAGTGCGGTGCTCTTCATCGATGGAAGCACTGTGAAGAGATTCCAGCAAGTTGTCCGGTGCCTCTGGTTGGACAGAGGACACCGGCACGGATGGTTGGCCCCCCTTAATGGGGGGACCGCCTGCTGGAGTCCGGAACCATCGAAGGTTCCGGCACAGTGTCCGGCTGGGGTCCGAACTCGAAGACCGTAGGAGCCTCGCTCCCTTGGTACCCAGGGTCGGGGAAGTCGCCGCGAGGCGTCCCCAGGACCACCTCCCCTTGGCTCGGTGCCTTTTGAGACAACACCTCGGCGTTGTCCGTAGGGCGAGGGGTGGAAGCGGTCAGAAGAGAACCACTGTTCATACCTGACGAGTCCAAAGAGCCGCTCGACGAGGGTACGTCGAGATGAGCTCAGGACGGACTGCATAATCATGTTCGGCATGAGGAGAGGCAGTGCAATAAAACATACCATGAAGTACTATGGTGTTAGGACACTTACGACTTCGCCAGGGGCTTGTCCCTGGGTAGCCACTCGTCGCCGCTGTCGCCGCTGTCGGCGGCCGTCGTGGCACAGTCTGGAGGGAGGGTCCTTCCCTTCTTGGACCCTTCGGCCTCCCCGGATGGGTCGGCCTTCCTTTTCTTGTCTCCCGGCTGGGGGGGGAGAATTTTTCTCCTCCTCTTCATTTCTGTGGGGGGAGTGCACGTCGGAGTCATCGGACGATGAATCCGATACAACCTTGCACCGGAGACCCTTTCGGGTCCCCGTGGCCTTCTTCTTGGCCTTCTTTGCCGGCACCTCGTAAGGTGCCGGAGTCAGCATCTTCGTTAGAAGAGCGTCTGCAGGATCTTCGGGCAGGGGGGCTGGGCAATCAAGCTGCTCCGTTGTCTCTATCCAGTCCTGTTAATTACATGAAACCTTAGATCCAGCACATAACTAAACCGGGGCAAATAAATACCCTAGAAGATATAAAAGCCTACCGGATGGGCGCGGCGCTTTGCGCTGAGTCCGCGGTCCTCAATGAGGGAGGGAGGCATCTTGGCGCTCTTGAACAGCACCCTCCAGACGTCCTCGTGCGTCGTGTTGTAGAGCTCTCGCAGCGTCTGGTGCTTGGCCGAGTCGAACTCCCACAAAAAAATGCCCGTCGTTGACACGGAAGGATCCGGCGGAAGAGCATAACCTGGACCATGTTGACGAGCTTGATTTTCTTGTTCGTCATGTTCTGGATGCAGGTCTAGAGTCCGGTCAGCTCTACCGAAGAACCCCAGGACAGGCCCTTCTTTTCCTAGGAGGCGAGCCGCGTGGGGATTCCGGATTGAAATTTGGGGGCCGCCACCCAGTTGGAGTCGCGCGGCTCGGTGATGTAGAACCACCCTGATTGCCATCCCTTTATGCTATCCACATAGGTGCCCTCGAGCTAGGTGACATTAGGCATCTTGCCCACCATGGCGCCTCCGCACTCTGCTTGCTGGCCACCCACCACCTTCGGTTTGACATTGAAGGTTTTCAGCCATAGGCCGAAGTGGGGCCTGATGTGGAGGAAGGCCTCGCACACGATGATAAACGCCGAGATGTTCAGGATGAAATTGGGGGCCAGATCATGAAAATCCAGCCCATAGTAGAACATGAGCCCGCGGACAAACGGGTGGACGGGAAATCCCAGTCCGCGAACGAAATGGGTAAGAAAAACTACCCTCTCATGGGGTTCGGGCGTGGGGATGATCTGCCCCGCATTTGGAAGCCGGTGTGCGATATCCGTGGCCAAGTATCCGGCTTCCCGTAACTTTTTGATGTTCTCCTCCGTGCCGAAGGAGACCATCCACTTGCCTCCTGCTCCGGACATGCTTGGAGTTGTTTGATAAGAAGAACGCAAGCTTGGGCGCTAGAGCTCGAGTGTGCGGGAATGGGTAAGCGAGGAGGAAGAAGGCGTGGGTGAAAAAAGTAAATCTTTCTCCCTTTATAAGGGCGGAAGAGGCGATGTGTCTCCCCACTTGCCTGGCGAAACCGCTTATTCCCCAGGCACCGTAATTGATGGTGTGGTTGGGTTACCCATGTCCGTATTGATGAGAATCCCGTGATAAGGGGAACACGATCTCTGCTTTGACAAGACGTGTCAAGAAAACCGCCTCGCGATATGTGCGGAGCTGGTTAAGAAAAGCGGTTCAAATAAAAACCGGGTTGTGACGTGATGTCATGCTATCAAAACATGTCAGCAGATTAGATTTGTAGAAATGTTTTTCTCTCTACGGTGGTATATGGAACCTATTTTGCAGGGTCGGACACTATCCTTGTATTCAAACTCTTCTATGGTGTATTCGGAGGAGGAACCCGCCTTGCAATGCCGAAGACAATACTGCGTGCCGGACTCATCGTCATTGAAGCCTGGTTCAGGGGCTATTGAGGGAGTCCTGGATTAGGGGGTCTCCGGACAGCCGGACTATATCCTTTGGCCGGACTGTTGGACTATGAAGATACAAGATTGAAGACTTCGTCTCGTGTCCGGATGGGACCCTACTTGGCATGGAAGGCAAGCTAGACAATACGGATATGTACATCTCCTTGTTTGTAACCAACCTTGTGTAACCCTAGCCCTCTCCCGTGTTTATATAAATCAGAGGGTTTTAGTCCATAGGACAACAGACAATCATACCATAGGCTAGCTTCTAGGGTTTAGCCTCTCTGATCTCGCCGTAGATCAACTCTTGTAATACTCATATCATCAAAAGCAATCAAGCAGGACGTAGGATATTACCTCCATCAAGAGGGCCCGAACCTGGGTAAACATCGTGTCCCCTGCCTCATGTTATCATCTGCCTTAGACGCACAGTTCGGGACCCCCTACCCGAGATCCGCCAGTTTTGACACCGACAATGTGTTTTGATGTACCGAAGGTAGTTCAGAGTCCCGGATGTGATCACAGACATGACGAGGAGTCTCGAAATGGTCGAGACATAAAGATTGATATATTGGAAGGCTATGTTTGGACATCGGAATGGTGTCGGATAAGTTCGGGCAATTACCGGAGTATCGGGAGGTTACCGGAACCCCCCCCCCCCCGGGGAGTCAATGGGCCTTAATGGGCCATGGTGGGAGAGAGAAGGAGGCAGCCAAGTGGGGGGCACCCCCCTAGCCCAATACGAATTGGGGAGGGGCCCGACCCCCCTTTCCTGCTCTCCTTCTCCCTCTTTCTTCTTCTCCTACTCCAACTAGGGAAGGGGGGAAACCTACTCCTACTAGGAGTAGGAATCCCACTTGGGGCGCGCCATAGAGAGGGCCGGTCCTCCCCTCCTCCACTCCTTTATATACGTGGGAGGGGGGCACCCCATAGACACACAAGTTGACAGTTGTCTTAGCCGTGTGCGGTGCCCCCCTCCATAGATTTCCACATCGGTCATATCGTTGTAGTGCTTAGGCGAAGCCCTGCGTCGGTAACTTCATCATCACCGTCACCATGCCATCATGCTGACAAAACTCTCCCTCAGCCTCAGTTGTATCAAGAGTACGAGGGACATCACCAAGCTGAACGTGTGCAGATCACGGAGGTGCCGTGCATTCGGTACTTGATCGGTTGGATCGTGAAGACATTCGACTACATCAACCGCGTTACTCAATGCTTCCGCTTTCGGTCTACGAGGGTACGTAGACACACTCTCCCCTCTCGTTGCTATGCATCTCCTAGATAGATCTTGCATGATCATAGGAAATTTTTTGAAATACTGCGTTCCCCAACACCTCGGCGGCGCGCACTTATGCTCGGCATGAGCATCTTCTAATAAGTAACTTTCTCACATACCATGATGGATGGTGGAAGACAAGGTTAGAGCGAATGGGGACATGGACGGGGGTGTGGTGGCGGCACGGATCAGGTTGGAAGGGAGAAAATGAGGGCAGGTCGGGCCATCGTCATCCGGCTTTAATAGTTGGGGATTAGCCCCTTACTGCACTGTGCGAATACGGGCACCAAACCAGTGATCTCCCGACCAACATGCCTTGTAAAGCCATGACCCACTATCGCCTAATCGAGGACTGGATGGTCCTATTCCATCTCATATGGTTTCCTTGATTATTAAGTTTATACTGGACCAACACATTAGAGTTTCATAACTACATTGTTGTCTCCCCGAGGGAATTGGTTCTGGCTACCGTGCTAGCCTTACTATCATCGATCTTTGGTGCAGCCTTCCACTCCCCTCTGCTCATTGCCTCTCCGAAAGAGCATCATTGATGTGGGCATAGATACGTCTACAAGGAAGATATGCATGTTTTACGGAATAGTGCACAAAACAGATTCCAATCCGAATTCAGCTACGAGATTCAGTCTAGATATATTCGAATTTTGTTTTTTTTTCTTCTCTCTTTTTTTACTCACACTTTTTTCTTTTTCTTTCTCTCCTTTTTTCCCTGAATTTTTTGAACTTTTTTCTCTCTCTTTTTTCTCTGTCTTTTTTCTCTCTCTCTCCCTCTTTCCAAATTAAAACTAGATAAAATGCAGATTGGATCAAGCGAATATGTGAACAACCTCAACTATGATTATGGCAATGAACTGTGGGTAGCACGTGGTGTAAATTGATGGATGGGATGGTGGACAGCGGAAGGGATAATGATGCAGTGGCGACGTGACTAATGTGAACAGAACTCAAAACTCTAAAGGAACTAGACACTAAGACCAGCAACTCGACACGATGATGCAACCGATAATTCAATAATGCAAACAATAAAAAGAAAATTGCAAAGGCTCAGACTGGTTTGGACAATTGATGAATAGATCTAACTTTTTTGTGCCTTTTTATTGGACAATGGTAAGAAAAATAAATCTAATCTAATCTTTCGGTGAGTTGATAACTATCAATTTGAAATTCGCACCGAGCAACCTGAAAACTGATACCACTTGATAGAGGCGGGGTGTCCCGATCTTCTGGTGAGATGATAACTATCAATTTGGTGGAGACGACTTTGACGATCCGACTACAAATGTGCATGACATTGTGCCTTAGCAATCGCTAAACCAACTCCGAGAGGTTATTGACCACACCGAAGCACGATCAACCTGACCACAAAGGTCTATTCTTGCTTGTTCTTCGATTGCTTGCATGAATAGACCTTCGTGGTCAGGTTGATTGTGCTTCGACGTGGTCAATAACCTCTCGGAGTTGGTTTAGCGATTGCTAAGGCGCAATGTCATGCACGTTTGTAGTCGGATCGTCAAAGTCGTCTCGACCAAATCGATAGTTATCATCTCACCAAAAGATTGGGACACCCCGCCACTATCAAGGTGAATATAAGATGAAAGCTTTATTGATCAAGATGGGGTTCTGTGATGTCTTGGTCTGGTCGTTGAACACAAACGAAGTACGCAAAGTTGCACCTATGGTGAACTTTTAATCTAAACAAAATCCAAAGTATAAAAGGTGCCCTAAGGGCTGTATATATGGAGGAAGAGGGGGGAATTTCGTGGCCCTTGGAGGAGGGGTCCGAAACCAACCCTATCTCTTGTTTCCCCACACATACGGACTCCAAAAACAGCCTATACTCAAGTATTTAGAAATTACATGGCCCTAGCCCAGTAATAAGGTGACACAGCACCTATAATATCCTCTGGACGAAATTTGGGAAGTGGCATCTTGTATATTTTGTCCAAGCCTTATGGTGGCTTCAAAGTCATGAAATCATCACTTGAAACTTCATTCCTGTTCCCCTTGCGCATGCCATCATGTCCATGCTTGAACTTGCTCCAAGGTTCATCTTTCTTGTCCAAGCTAGCCCCTTCATTTGTAAGCAAAACAAATGTATCCAATTTAGGCAGCATCATATTCTCATGAACATTAGAATCTTTACCAAGAAACGAAAGTACCTGGTAATTCAATTGGCGTGCGCGAGCTCTAGTAATTGGTATAGTATGTATAGCAGCAGGGCTGTGGGTGGAACAATGGTATTGATGTCCTCATCATCCTTCCCTTCTTGAAATGAAGTCATCCTCGACGGAAGATCATCTTCCTCACCCAAATAAGGCTTCAAATCTGCAATGTTAAAAGTGGGACTAACCCCAAAATCTGCACGCAGCTCAAGTTTATATGCATTATTATTTATTTTCTCTGACACCTTAAAAGGACCATCAGCACGTGGCATTAGCTTTGATTTGCGCAAATTAGGAAATTTATCCTTATGCAAATGTAACCAAACAAGATCTCCAGGTGCAAACACAACCTATTTTCTACCTTTATCTCCAGCAAGTTTATATTTAGCATTCATACGCTCAATGTTTTTCTTAGTTGACTCATGCATTTTTAGGATCAATTTAGCACATTGTTTAGCATCAAAATTAACCTTCTCCGAAGATGGAAGAGGCAACAAATCAATAGGTGCACGAGGTAGGAAACCATACACAAGTTCAAAAGGGCACATCTTAGTAGTAGAATGTAGCGAACGATTATAAGCAAATTCAATATGAGGCAAGCATTCTTCCCACATTTTCTTATTATTCTTCAAAACATCCCTAAGCATAGTAGACAATATCCTATTGACTACTTCAGTTTGTCCATCAGTTTGGGGGTGACATGTAGTACTAAAAAACTGTTTAGTCCCCAACTTAGCCCATAAACATCTCCAAAAGTGGCTAAGATATTTAGTATCACGATCTAAAACAATAGTATTTGGCACACCATGCAAGCGAATAATTTCACAAAAGAATAAGTTAGCAACATTAGCATCAGCATCGTTTTTATGACATGGTATGAAGTGTGCCATTTTTGAAAATGTATCCACGACAACAAATATGCTATTCCTCCCCTTCTTTGCTTGAGGTAATCCTAAAACAAAATTCATAGATATATCCTCCCAAGGAACACTAGGTACAGGCAAATGCATATATAAACCGTGAGGATTGAGTCGTGACTTAGCTTTTTGACATGTAGTGCAGCAAGCAACAAAATGCTCAACATCATGTCTCATCTTTGGCCAAAAGAAATGTGTAGCAAGTATATCCTCCATTCTCTTCACGCCAAAATGTCCCATTAATCCTCCTCCATGTGCCTCCTGCAACAACAAAAGACGAACGGAGCTAGCTGGAATGCATAGCTTGTTAGCACGAAATACAAATCCATCATTAACGACGAACTTGTTCCATGTTCTCCATTCTTTACAATTATGCAATACATCTTCAAATTCAGCATCATGCACATATTGATCTTTGATGGTCTCCAAACCAAATATTTTAAAGTCAAGTTGTGAAAGCATAGTATAACGACGAGACAACCACACAAATCATTCTTTTCATGATCTACAAGCATACAAATTTTATTACTCTCCACATAAGCAAATTTATTCTCATGAATAGTAGTGGGAGCAAACTCAACAAAATAACTATCATGTGAGGCATAATCCAATTGAAAATTAAAATCATGATGACAAGTTTCATGGTTGTCATTATTCTTTATAGCACACATGTCATCACAATAATCATCATAGATAGCAACTTTGTCCTCATAATCAATTGGAACCTCTTCCAAAATAGTGGAATCATCATTAAATAAAGTCATGACCTCTCCAAATCCACTTTCATCAATATAATCATCATAAATAGGAGGCATGGTATCATCATAATAAATATTCTCATCAAAACCTGGGGGACTAAAAATATCATCTTCATCAAACATAGCATCCCCATGCTTGTGGCTTTGCATATCATTAGCATCATGGATATTCAAAGAATCCATACTAACAACATTGCAATCATTCTCACCAATCAAATATCTAGTGCCAAACATTTTATTGACTTCTTCTTCTAACACTTGAGCACAATTTTCCTTTCCATCATTTTCACAAAAGACATTAAAAAGATGAAGCATATGAAGCAACCTCAATTCCATTTTTTTGTAATTTTATTTTATAAACTAAATAGTGATAAAACAAGAAACTAAAAGATTCAATTACAAGATCTAAAGATATACCTTCAAGCACTCACCTCCTCGGCAACGGCGCTGGAAAAGAGCTTGATGTCTACTACGCAACTTACTCCTTGTAGACGTTGTTGGGCCTCCAAGTGCAAAGTTTTGTAGGACAGTATCAAATTTCCCTCAAGTGGATGACCTAAGGTTTATCAATCCGTGCGAGGCGTAGGATGAAGATGGTCTCTGTAACACCCCGGATATGATGTACCTAATATGTACTCCAACTCTTGCTGTTTCCGGCGCTAAGTTATTTTATTTCCTCGGGTTCGGGTTTTTGTCTCCGTGTGTTGTTTTCGTTGTCACGCATCTCATATCATGTCATCATGTGCATTGCATTTGCATACGTGTTCGTCTCATGCATCCGAGCATTTTCCCCGTTGTCCGTTTTGCATTCCGGCGCTCCTATCTCCTCCGGTGGTCCTTTCTACCTTTCTTTCGTGTGTGGGGGTTAAACATTTCCGGATTGGACCGAGACTTGCCAAGCGGCCTTGGTTTACAACCGATAGACCGCCTGTCAAGTTTCGTACCATTTGGACTTCGTTTGATGCTCCAACAGTTAACCGAGGGACCGAGAAGGCCTCGTGTGTGTTGCATCCCAACACCCCTCCATTTTGGCCCAAAACCCACCAAAACCCTCTCCATCATCTAGAGCGTTCGATCACGATCGCGTGGCCGAAAACCGCACCTCATTTGGACACTCCTAGATCCCTCTATGCCTATAAATATCACCCCCTTTCGAAATCACGGTTGAAACCCTAGCCCCCCTCCTCCTCCAGCCGCCGGACAAAATCCGGACGGCCGGACATTGTCTGCCGCTCGCCCGGACCAACCGCAGCTTGCCACGTGGCCCGAGCCCCACATCGCCGCCTCCTCCCACCACCGGCCCGTCCCGGCCCGAAGTCGGCCCTCCGCGGCACCGCCCGGGCCAGATCCGCGCGCGCCCCGCGCCCCCTTCTTCCCCAGCACCGACTCTGCCCGCGCGCCGCCGCACTTTGCCCGGTCGGCCGCCGCGACCTCGCCGGCCGGAGTAGGGAGACGGCGCCCCTCGCCGCCCGGCCTCGCGCAGCTCGCTGCCGGCCGATTGCGCCCCGGCGCGCCTCCTCCGCCGGCCGGATCCGGCGACCCAGCCCTCTCCGGCGTCCTCCACCTCCTCCTAGAAGCTACTCCGGCGATCTATAGTGAATCCGGCTGACCTCGGTTTATGTGCCTGGCCAGATCCAAATCTGGAATTTTTCCTCGGTTGACTTTCTCCCGGAATCCTAATTATTATTGCATTATTCATCATGCCGTAACTTTGCATCTGTAGCTCCGTTTTGGGCGTGTAGCATATCAGAATGTTCGCCTCAGAGAGTATATCATTTCATCTCATTGCATCATTTTCATTTGAGTTCATCTTGATGCCCGAAATGCTGTTGGAAGAGTGCTATTTGAGTTAATTGTCAGATATGCTGCACCAAATAGTTATTTGTCATTTTTGCCATGATTATTGTGTGCATGATATGTCCCTGAGCTCTTCATGAGTTTTGTTATATGCTTTGCCATCTTTACAGAGGTGCCATCCATGTATTTTTGTGATGTGTGTGGTGACTAGCACAAGCTTGCAAAGTGGTGCATTCGTTAATGCTGATTTCAGGGACTTGGAAATTCCACCAAGTCCTTGATCTGTTTTTATCAATATGCCATATGTTCATATTGTTTCCTAGTGATCCGTGCCTCTTTTGAGGATGATCAGTAAGGATGATTTGTTAATCTTGTAGTGCTCTATCCATCCATGTCTTTTTTGCAATTATGGAGCACCCTAGCTTGAGTCAATCGAGCTCTACTTTTGCTATTTCGTGAATCTGGGCAGATTGTCTACTTGTTAGTGATTTTGCCGAGGATGTTGTAGCTAATCCGTGCATGCTATGTTGTTGTTCTTGCCATGTCTAGCTTATACAATGTGTATTCTTAATTGTTGTATTCTTAGATTGTCATGCCATGCTCTGTAGTGAGTACATCGAGCTCGTGAACATGCCTACTCGTTAAGATATTTGCATGTTCCAGTTTTTCACTAAGTCTGTGATCTGATTATGTTTTTGCCATGTTCACATGCTTGCAATTGTATTTTCTTATCCCTTTTGGCTCAAGGTCACTAAGGGACTTTTGTTAAGCTCTTTGAGTAGCTCCATGCCATGCCTTGCTTTGCCATGTTAAGTTCCTGTAGCATCTAGTTTTCTTGCTTCAAAGTGTGCTACCTGATCTGAAATTCCAGGCTTGTGTTAATTTCACTAAGTTCGAGATCTGTTTATCAATTGCACTTTTGCCATGCTTGTTTGAACCTGTTAATGGATGATATGGTCGTAGCTCAATGTTCATCTTTTGTTAAGCTTTATGAGTGGATCTCTGCCATGTATTTTATTACCACATTTGAGTGCTGTAGCATAATTATCTTGATGCATTTAGATGGCTACTTGCTGTATATCGCAGACCGGTGCCATATTTGTTTTGCTTGCCGTTTCCAAACCGTGCATCCGATTCCGGCGCTCTTTATATTGATTTCAACCGAAATCACCTCACCTTTCCAGTGGCACTCTTGGATTTCCATGTTGAGGCTAGGTTCCTTTATTCCTTGTCAAATCTTGCATATGCATCACATATCGCATCCCGCATAGCATACCATGTTTGCATCATGTTGTTTGAGCTTTGCACATGGTTGATTGTATTCCTTTTGCTTGTTTGTCTTGTTTGGGTAGAGCCGGGAGACGAGTTCGCTAACGAGGAGCCCGTTTAGTTTGCTTTCGAGGATCCAGTCAACTCTGACAACTTTGCAGGCAAGATGATCATACCCTCGAAATCACTTCTATCTTTGCTTTGCTAGATGCTCGCTCTTTTGCTATGCCTATGCTATGATGCCTACCACTTTCTTATCATGCCTCCTAAATTGCCATGTCAAACCTCTAACCCACCATGTCCTAGAAAACCGTTGATTGGCTAAGTTACCGCTTTGCTCAGCCCCTCTTATAGTGTTGCTAGTTGCAGGTGAAGATTGGAGATCGTTCCTTGTTGGAACATTATTTTCTTGTTGGGATATCACTATATTATCTTGTTATCTTAATGCATCTATATACTTGGTAAAGGGTGGAAGGCTCGGCCTTTTTGCCTAGTGTTTTGTTCCACTCTTGCCGCCCTAGTTTCCGTCATATCGGTGTTATGTTCCCGGATTTTGCGTTCCTTACGCGGTTGGGTAATAATGGGAACCCCTTGACAGTTCACCTTGAATAAAACTCTTCCAGCAATGCCCAACCTTGGTTTTACCATTTGCCACCTAGCCTCTTTTTCCCTTGGGTTTCCGGAGCCCAAGGGTCATCTTATTTTAAACCCCCCGGGCCAGTGCTCCTCTAAGTGTTGGTCCACCTCGTCAGCCGCCGGTGGCCACCAGGGGCAACTCTGGGCCGGCCTACCGGAAGTTTAGACAATCTGAGTGTGCCCTGAGAACGAGATATGTGCAGCTCCTATCGGGATTTGTCGGCACATTCGGGCGGTGTTGCTGGATTTGTTTTAACTTGTCGAAGTTGTCTTGTAGAACCGGGATACCGAGTCTGATCGGAATGTCTCGGGAGAACGTATATCCTTTGTTAACCGTGAGAGCTTGTCATGGGCTAAGTTGGGACTCCCTGTAGGGATTTGAACTTTCGAAAGCCGTGCCCGCGGTTATGGGCAGATGGGAATTTGTTAATGTCCGGTTGTAGATAACTTGAACTTTGACCTAATTAAAATGAATCAATTGTGTGAGTTACCATGATGGTCTCTTCTTGGCGGAGTCCGGGAAGTGAACACGGTGTTGGAGTAATGCTTGCCGCAGGTTGTTCTCTAGTTATTCGATCACGCTTTGCCTTCTATTCTCGCTCTCTTTTGCGAACAGGTTAGCCACCATATATGCTAGTCGCTTGCTGCAGCTCCACATATTACCTTGCCTTACATATAAGCTTAAATAGTCTTGATCGCGAGGGTGCGAGATTGCTGAGTCCCTATGGCTCACAGTTTAATTCCAAACCAGATGCAGGGCCTGATGACTCCGTTCCAGATGACACGCTTGAGCTCAAGTGGGAGTTCAACAAAGACTCACGCCGTTACTATGTGTCTTTCCCTGATGATCAGTAGTGGTGCCTAGTTGGGGCGATCGGGACCGTGTCGCATGTTGGATTGATCTTTTATTTTGGTACCGTAGTCGGACCATGATTGTATTGTTTGATGAAATGTTATTTATGTACTTTGTTTGACGTGGCGAGTGTAAGCCAACTATGTACCTTTCCCTTTATTATCTATATTACATGGGATGTGGTGAAGATTGCCTTACTTGCGACATTGCTTTCAATGCGGTTATGCCTCTAAGTCGTGCTTCGACACGTAGGAGATATAGCCGCATCGAGGGCGTTACAAGTTGGTAATCAGATCCTTCCCCGACCTTAGAAGCCCCCACTGCTTGATCGTTATTAGCAGCCGTTGTTGAGTCTAGAAAAATGTTTTGAGTCATTTAGGAATTATATATCGGAGAGTTTAAGAATTCTTTTTACTCCCCGGTCCCTTCATCGCTCTGGTAAGGCATCCTGACGTAGAGTTTTGACTCT
This sequence comes from Triticum aestivum, assembly GCF_018294505.1. NCBI lineage: Eukaryota > Viridiplantae > Streptophyta > Magnoliopsida > Poales > Poaceae > Triticum > Triticum aestivum. The sequence continues at coordinate 223,991,388 of NC_057809.1, read as the reverse complement.
TCTCTTCTCAAATTTCACTAAAAAAATTTTGGGATCACGCGGGTATCTTGGAATCGTTCCGATGGATTTGTGACAAGAACATTGTTCTTGGTGCCTCCTGTCATTTAGGGGTTGTGGCAGTGTTCCGGGGAGTTGAGCTCCGAGGTGTTGTCGTCACAATTTTATTGTTGTAGTTCTGGAACACCCGAGTTTAGTTCGCCGACATTGAAAATCTCTTTTATGCAGTTGTTGGTGAGATAACCTCGACGCCACCCAGTACTGGGGCGGGAGTTCGGGAGTATTGCCATAACTTGTATAACGGATGCTTTTTGAAGGTTGAGGTAGATGGTTTCCAAAGTTTTTCTCGGTTATGTGTTGAAGGATGGATACAACTGGAAGTAGGAATTGCTAGATTTGGGTGAGATATTATGCTTCCCTTGTATCCCCAACACCTGATTGCATAACCAGAAAGGTTCGGGAGTTTCATAGGTGGGAATTCTTGTAGCTCTAGCTTTTCTTCCACGGATATTTGGTTTGAGATTGGGATTTCTTACCGAGTATTCGTTCTTGCTTCGTACCTTGTTGATTTATTCCTCTACCTAAATTCTAAGTGGCTTCTAAATTTATGGATATGTGACCATGTCAATTGGAATGCATTCGTTCATTTTGTTCGGATGTGAAGACTATATGTTGCAATTTCTACCCGTTGGATTCAGCTTCAATTTTATCTATCAATGTGCTAATGGATGTCAACCTCTTCAGGATGGCTCCTCCAACGTGCACGACTCCGAATCCTGATCCGCCACCACCACCACCTCCTCCGGAGGCATGGCAAGCTGTGATGGCCGCTACCAATGCAAACACGCAGTTGATCATGCAAATTCATCAAGAGTGCAATCAAGCGAACCAAGGCAACCAAGGCAACTAGGGAAACAATCAGAATCACTTTGCTACACTCAACTAGTTCCTTGCTAACCAGCCAAAGACCTTCAGCAATTGTGTTGAGGCAACTGATGCTGACGATTGGCTCGTGGACTTATGCAAGCATTTCGAGTGCAGTAATGTCAGGCCTGAGGACTTTGTCAAGTTCGCTTCGTTCCAACTCAAAGACCAAGCTGCAGAATGGTTTCAGTAGTAAAAAGATTCCAGAGGAGGCCATGTGATTACCTGGGATGAATTCCGTCAAGACTTCAAAGCTCATCATATTCCTCAGAGCGTGGTTGAAAGCAAGCATGAGGAATTCCGCAACCTGAAGCAAGGCTCTTTGTCTGTCTATGACTACAACAAGTTGTTTCAGAAGCTCGCCCGCTTTGCTAAGCAGGACGTCCCTGACGAGAAGAGCATGATATACCAGTTCAGGGGTGGTCTCAGAGAAGAAATCCAGCTAGCTCTTGTTCTCTTTGAGCCATTGAGGTACGATGAGTTCTACAACATGGCATTGAAGCAAGAGGCTGCTCAACTAAAGTGTGATGCTTCCTAGAAGCGAGTCAGAGATGCTACTCCTTCTTCCTCTACTGAAGTGGCCAAGCAGCAGAAGTATTGGCTTCCTCCTCCTCTGTTCCATCAGCCATATCAGCAGAAGAGCAAAGGTGGCAGTGGATCTTCCCACCCACCCAACCCTGGCTTTCAGAACAAGACTTCGTCTCAAGCTTCAAGATCGAGTGCTCCATATCACCGTCCGCTTTCAGAGGTCACGTGCAACAAGTGCAAACAGAAGGGTCACTATGCCAACAAATGCATCAATCAGAGGCGTCTCCCTCCTCCTCCTCCTGTGAGATTGGCAAGTACAGCTGTGGTCAAGCATAACCCCAAGTACGCCAAGGTCAACATGGTGAATGCAGCTCAGGCAGAGGACTCGTCAGATGTCATCATGGGTAACCTTCCTGTTAACGATGTTCCTGCAAAAGTACTTTTTGACACTGGTGCATCGCATTGTTTCATCTCGAGACCTTTTGCATCTAAGCATGGGTGGTATTCTCAAGTTATGCATAAACCGTTAGCAGTTGTCTCTTCGGGTAGATGCTTGCTCGCAAACTACGAGATTCCGGATATTTCTATCATGATGGGTGATTTTAAGTTTTTGGCTTCTCCGATGGTCCTTGGTAACTCGGATATTGATATTATTCTGGGAATGGACTAGCTTTCTAAGCACAAGGCTCAGCTTGATTGTGCAGCCAGGCAGATTCAATTGACCCATTCATCTGAGGATGTAATTGTCTTTGCCGCTCGGGATAACACCATCCATCTGTTTTCTCTCAATGAGAAGGGTGAACTGGATGCCATCTCCCAAATTCCAGTCATTTGCGAATATCAAGACGTCTTTCCAGAAGAGCTTCCAGGAATGCCTCCGCACCGGCCAGTTGAATTCGTCATCGATCTTGAGCCTGGCACGGAACCGGTTTGCAAGCGTCCTTACAAGCTCGGACCTGAAGAGTTGAAGGAGTTGAAGAAGCAACTCGATATTCAAGAAAGAATGGGTCTCATCCGGCCTAGTTCTTCTCCGTGGGGTTGTGGTGTTCTTTTTGTGAAGAAGAAGGATGGAACGGACCGACTTTGTGTGGATTACCGTCCATTGAACAAGAAGACCATCAAGAACAAATACCCACTTCCCAACATCAACGAGATGTTTGAACAACTCAAAGGTGCCCAAGTATTCTCCAAGCTTGATCTCCGTATGGGTTATCATCAGATTCGAATCTGTGAGCAAGATATTCCCAAGATGGCTTTCAGGACAAGCTATGGTTCATACGAATACACTGTCATGTCTTTTGGCCTCGTCAACGCTCCTCCGACTTTCTCTCACATGATGAACTTCATCTTCAACGCAAACACAAATGACTTCGTTTTTGTCTATCTCGATGACATTCTGGTCTTTTGAAGAACAAAGAAGATCATGCCAAGCACTTGCGTTTGGTGCTCGATAAGCTCAGGGAACATCAGTTCTACGCCAAGTTCTCAAAGTGCGAGTTTTGGCTCGATGAGGTTCTTTATCTTGGGCATATCATCTCTGCCAAGGGCATTGCGGTGAATCCTAAGAAGGTATCTGCAATTGTGAATTGGGAACCACCTCAGAACGTGAAGCAACTCCGTAGCTTCCTTGGTCTCGCAAGTTACTGTCGAAGGTTCATTGAGAACTTTTCAAAGATCGCGAAGCCTCTTTCAAACCTTCTTCAGAAGCACGTCAAGTACGTTTGGTCTCCGGAATGTGACATCGCTTTCAACACTTTGAAAGAGAAATTGGTCACTGCTCCAGTTCTGACTCCTCCAGATGAATCCAAACCATTCGAGGTCTTCTGCAATGCCTCTCTTCAAGGTCTTGGTGAAGTGTTGATGCAAGAGAAGAAAGTTGTGGCTTATACCTCTCGTCAGTTGAAGCCCAACAAGAAGAACTACCCCACTCATGACCTCAAGTTGGCGGCAGTTGTGCATGCTCTTTTGACTTGGAGACATCTCTTATTGGGAAGAAAAGTGGACATTTTCACTAACCACAAGAGTCTCAAGTACATCTTCACTCAGCCTAATCTCAACCTCAGGCAGACTCGTTGGGTCGAAATGATTCAAGAGTATAATCCGAGTATCGAGTATACTCTAGGCAAGGCCAATGTGATTGCTGACGCTTTAAGCAGGAAGGCTTACTGCAACAGTCTGATTCTCAAGCCTTATCAACCAGAGCTTTGTGAAGCTTTCCGCAAACTTAATCTGCAACTTGTTCCTCAAGGTTTCCTCGCCAACCTTCAAGTCTCTCCTACCTTGGAAGAGCAGATTCGTCAGGCTCAACTTCTTGATGCTATGGTGAAGAAGGTGAAGATTGGGATTGCCAAGAGCCAACCCAAGTACAAGTGCTACCGCCTTGATGACAAGGATACTCTCTTCTTTGAGGATCATATTATTGTGCCCAAGGGTGACCTTCGTAAAGTGATCATGAACGAGGCTCACAATTCACTCCTCTCCATCCACCCTGGGAGTACGAAGATGTATCAGGACCTCAAGCAGGCTTATTGGTGGACTCGAATGAAGCGCGAGATTGCTCAGTTCGTGAATGAGTGTGATGTCTGCAGAAGAGTGAAGGCAGAACACCAAAGGCCAGCTGGTCTCCTCCAACCTCTTGCCATTCCAGAATGGAAGTTTGACCACATTGAGATGGACTTTGTGACTGGGTTTCCAAAGTCCAAGCGTGGCAATGATGCTATATTCGTTGTCATCGACAAACTCACTAAAGTGGCTCACTTTCTGCCTATCAAAGAGTCTATCACTGCAGCTCAATTGGCGGAACTCTATACCTCTCGGATTGTCTTGCTGCACGGTATTCCACAGGTGATCTCTTCAGACCGTGGCAGCATCTTTACCTCCAAGTTTTGGGATTCTTTTCAAAAGGCCATGGGCACCAACATCTGCTTCAGCACAGCTTTCCACCCTCAAACTAGCAGTCAAGTCGAGCATGTCAATCAGATTCTTGAAGATATGCTCAGGGCTTGTGTGATCTCTTTCGGCATGAAGTGGGAGGATTGTCTTCCATATGCAGAATTCTCCTACAACAACAGTTTTCAAGCAAGTTCGGGCAAGGCCCCATTCAAAATTCTGTATGGCAGGAAGTGCCGTACCCCACTCAACTGGTCAGAAACCAGCGAACGTCAACTTGTGGGAAATGACTTAATCACAGAGGCAGAGGAGATGTGTAAAGTCATTCGTGATAACCTCAAAGCAGCGCAATCGCGCCAGAAGAGCTACTATGATAGTAAGCACCGTGATTTGGCTTTCGAGATCGGAGATCATGTTTACCTCCGCGTCTCTCCAATGAAAGGTACTCGTCGCTTCGGTGTCAAAGGGAAGCTTGCCCCTAGATACGTGGGTCCTTTCAAGATCGTCAGCAAGAGAGGCGATCTCGCCTATCAACTCGAGCTTCCTTCAAACTTTGCAAATGTGCATGACGTGTTCCATGTCTCTCAGCTCCGCAAGTGCTTCAAGACTCCTGACCGCACCGTCAACTTCGAAGACATTGATCTCCAAGAAGATCTCTCTTATCGTGAGCACCCTGTTGCTATTCTTGAAGAGACTGAACGCAAGACTCGCAATAAGTCAATAAAATTCCTCAAAGTCAAGTGGTCACACCATTCCGACCGTGAAGCCACCTGGGAATGCGAGGATCACCTCCGTTCTGAGTACCCGGCGTTCTTCCAGTCCTAGATCTCGGGACGAGATCCTTTCGTAGTGGTGGAGTGTTGTAACACCCCGGATATGATTTACCTAATATGTACTCCAACTCTTGCCATTTCCGGCGCTAAGTTATTTTATTTCCTCATGTTCGGGTTTTTGTCTCAGTGTGTTGTTGTCATTGTCATGCATCTCATATCATGTCATCATGTGCATTGCATTTGCATACGTGTTCATCTCATGCATCCGAGCATTTTCCCCGTTGTCCGTTTTGCATTCCGGCGCTCCTATCTCCTCCGGTGGTCCTTTCTACCTTTCTTTCGTGTGTGGGGGTTAAACATTTCCGGATTGGACCAAGACTTGCCAAGCGGCCTTGGTTTACAACCGGTAGACTGCATGTCAACTTTCGTACCATTTGGACTTCGCTTGATGCTCCAATGGTTAACCGAGGGACCGAGAAGGCCTCGTGTGTGTTGCAGCCCAACACCCCTCCATTTTGGCCCAAAACCCACCAAAACCCTCTCCATCATCTAGAGCATTCGATCATGATCGCGTGGCCGAAAACCGCACCTCATTTGGACACTCCTAGCTCCCTCTATGCCTATAAATATCACCCCCTTTCGAAATCACGGTTGAAACCCTAGCCCCCCTCCTCCTCCAGCCGCCAGACAAAATCCGGACGGCCGGACATTGTCCGCCGCTCGCCCGGACCAACCGCAGCTTGCCACGTGGCCCGAGCCCCACATCGCCGCTTCTTCCCGCCGCCGGCCCGTCCCGGCCCGAAGCCGGCCCTCCGCCGCACCGCCCGTGCCAGATCCGCGCGCGCCCCGCGCCCCCTTCTTCCCCGGCGCCGACTCCGCCCGCGCGCCGCCGCACTTTGCCCGGCCGGCCGCTGCGACCTCGCCGGCCGAAGTAGGGAGACGGCGCCCCTCACCGCCCGGCCTCACGCAGCTCGCCACCGGCCGACCACGCCCAGGCGCGCCTCCTCCGCCTGCCGGATCCGGCGACCCGGCCCTCTCCGGCGTCCTCCACCTCCTCCCCGAAGCTACTCCGGCGATCTAAAGTGAATCCGGCCGACCTTGGTTTCCGCGCCCGGCCAGATCCAGATCTGGAATTTTGCCTCGGTTGACTTTCTCACGGAACCCTAATTATTATTGCATTATTCATCGTGCCGTAACTTTGCATCCGTAGCTCCGTTTTGGGCGTGTAGATATCAAAATGTTCGTCTCAGAGAATACATCATTTCATCTCATTGCATCATTTTCATTTGAGTTCATCTTGATGCCCGAAATGCTGTTGGAAGAGTGCTATTTGAGTTAATTGTCAGATCTGCTGCACCAAATAGTTATTTGTCATTTTTGCCATGATTATTGTGTGCATAATATGCCCCTGAGCTCTTCATGAGTTTTGTTATATGCTTTGCCATCTTTACAGAGGTGCCATCCATATATTTTTGTGATGTGTGTGGTGACTAGCACAAGCTTGCAAAGTTGTGCATTCGTTAATGCTGATTTCGGGGACTTAGAAATTCCACTAAGTCCTTGATTTGTTTTTATCAATATGCCATATGTTCATGTTGTTTCCTAGTGATCCATGCCTCTTTTGAGGATGATCAGTAAGGATGATTTGTTAATCTTGTAGTGCTCTATCCATCCATGTCTTTGTTTGCAATTATGGAGCACCCTAGATTGAGTCAATCAAGCTCTGCTTTTGCTATTTCGTGAATCTGGGCAGATTGTCTACTTGTTAGCGATTTTGCCGAGGATGTTGTAGCTGATCCCTGCATGTTATGTTGTTGTTCTTGCCATGTCTAGCTTATACAATGTGTATTCTTAATGGGTGTATGCTTAGATTGTCATGCCATGCTCTGTAGTGAGTGCATCGAGCTCGTGAACATGCCTACTCGTTAAGATATTTGCATGTTCTAGTTTTTCACTAAGTCTGTGATCTGATTATGTTTTTGCCATGTTGACATGCTTTCAATTGTATTTTCTGATCCCTTTTGGCTCAAGGTCACTAAGGGACTTTTGTTAAGCTCTTTGAGTAGCTCCATTCCATGCCTTGCTTTTCCATGTTAAGTTCCTGTAGCATCTAGTTTTCTTGCTTCAAAGTGTCCTACCTGATCTGAAATTCCAGTCTTGTGTTAATTTCACTAAGTCTGAGATCTGTTTATCAATTGCACTTTTGCCATGCTTGTATGAACCTGTTAATGGATGATATGGTCGTAGCTCAGTGTTCATCTTTTGTTAAGCTTTATGAGTGGATACCTGCCATGTATTTTGTTACCATGTTTGAGTGTTGTAGCATAATTATCTTGATGCATTTAGATGGCTACTTGCTGTATATCGCAGACCGGTGCCATATTTGTTTTGCTTGCCATTTCCAAACCGTGCATCCGATTCCGGCGATCTTTATATCGATTTCAACCGAAATCACCTCACCTTTCCAGTGGCACTCTTGAATTTCCAAGTTGAGGCCAGGTTCCTTCATTCCTTGTCAAATCTTGCATATGCATCACATATCGCATCCCGCATAGCATACCATGTTTGCATCATGTTGTTTGAGCTTTGCACGTGGTTGATTGTATTCCTTTTGCTTGTTTATCTTGTTTGGGTAGAGCCGGGAGACGAGTTCGCTAACGAGGAGCCCGTTGAGTTTGCTTTCGAGGATCCAGTCAACTCTGACAACTTTGCAGGCAAGATGATCATACCCTCGAAATCACTTCTATCTTTTCTTTGCTAGATGCTCGCTCTTTTGCTATGCCTATGCTATGATGCCTACCACTTGCTTATCATGCCTCCCAAATTGCCATGTCAAACCTCTAACCCACCATGTACTAGCAAACCGTTGATTGGCTATGTTACCGCTTTGCTCAGCCCCTCTTATAGCATTGCTAGTTGCAGGTAAGATTGGAGATCGTTCCTTGTTGGAACATTATTTTCTTGTTGGGATATCACTATATTATCTTGTTATCTTAATGCATCTATATACTTGGTAAAGGGTGGAAGGCTCGGCCTTTTGCCTAGTGTTTTGTTCCACTCTTGCCGCCCTAGTTTCCGTCATATCGGTGTTATGTTCCCGGATTTTGCGTTCCTTACGCGGTTGGGTAATAATGGGAACCCCTTGACAGTTCGCCTTGAATAAAACTCTTCCAGCAATGACCAACCTTGGTTTTACCATTTGCCACCTAGCCTCTTTTTCCCTTGGGTTTTCGGAGCCCAAGGGTCATCTTATTTTAACCCCCCCGGGCCAGTGCTCCTCTGAGTGTTGGTCCACCTCGTCAGCCGCCGGTGGCCACCAGGGGCAACTCTGGGCTGGCCTAGCAGAAGTTTAGACAATCTGAGTGTGCCCTGAGAACGAGATATGTGCAGCTCCTATCGGGATTTGTCGACACATTCGGGCGGTGTTGCTGGATTTGTTTTAACTTGTCGAAGTTGTCTTGTAGAACAGGGATACCGAGTCTGATCGGAATGTCTCGGGAGAAGATATATCCTTCGTTGACCGTGAGAGCTTGTCGTGGGCTAAGTTGGGACTCCCCTGCAGGGATTTGAACTTTCAAAAGCCGTGCCCGCGGTTATGGGCAGATGGGAATTTGTTAATGTCTGGTTGTAGATAACTTGAACCTTAACTTAATTAAAATGAATCAACTGTGTGTGTTACCGTGATGGTCTCTTCTCGGCGGAGTCCGGGAAGTGAACACGGTGTTGGAGTAATGTTTGTCGTAGTTGGTTCTCTAGTTCTTTGTTCGTGCTTTCCCTTCTCTTCTCGCTCTCTTTTGCGAACAGGTTAGCCACCATATATGCTAGTCGCTTGCTGCAGCTCCACATATTACCTTGCCTTACCTATAAGCTTAAATAGTCTTGATCGCAAGGGTGCGAGATTGCGGAGTCCCTGTGGCTCACAGATTACTTCCAAACCAGATGCAGGGCCTGATGACTCCATTCCAGATGATGCGCTTGAGCTCAAGTGGGAGTTCGACGAAGACTCACGCTGTTACTATGTGTCTTTCCCTGATGATTAGTAGTGGTGCCCAGTTGGGGCGATCGGGACCGTGTTGCATGTTGGGTTGATCTTTTATTTTGGTACCGTAGTCGGACCATGATTATATTGGTTGATGAAATGCTATTTATGTACTTTGTTTGACGTGGCGAGTGTAAGCCAACTATGTACTTTTCCCTTTATTATCTATGTTACATGGGATGTTGTGAAGATTGCCTTACTTGCGACATTGCTTTTAATGCGGTTATGCCTCTAAGTCGTGCTTCGACACGTAGGAGATATAGCCGCATCGAGGGTGTTACAGTCTCTCTCAAATAACCCTACAACCTAATAACAAAGAGTATCTTGTGTCCCCAACAGACCCAATACAATGGTAAATTGCATAGGTGCACTAGTCCGGCGAAGAGATGATGATACAAGTGTAATATGGATGGTAGATATAGGTTTTTGTAATATGAAAATATGAAAACAGCTAGGTAACTAGTAACAAAAGTGAGCAAAAACGGTATTGCAATGCTTGAAAACAAGTCCTAGGGTTCATACTTTCACTAGTGCAAGTTCTCTCAACAATGATAACATAATTAAATCATATAGCAATCCCTCAACGTGCGACAAAAGTCACTCCAAAGTTCCTATCGCGAAGAACATAAGCTGAAATTGCTTGTAGGGTACAAAACCACCTCAAAGTTATTCTTTTCTATCAATCCATTGAGCTATTCCTATAAGTGTCACAAACAGCCCTAGAGTTTGTAGTAAAATAACACCATATGACACACATCAATCAAGCCTAACGTAACCTAGATACTTCAATGTCACCACAAGTATCTGTTGGTCAATTATACGATATGCATCAAACAACTTAAGATTCATAATATTCAATCCCACGTAAAGAACCTCAAAGAGTGCCCCAAGATTCCTACCGGAGAAACAAGGACGAAAACGTGCATCAACCCCCATGCATAGATTACCCCAATGTCACCTCAGGAATCCGCGAGTTGAGTGCAAAACATACATCAAGTGAATCAATAGAATGCCCCATTGTCACCACGGGTATCTCACGCAAGACATACATCAAGTGTTCTCAAATCCATAATAGTATTCAATCCGATAATAGTGAAACCTTAAAGGTAAAACTCAATTCATCACAAGAAGATAGAGGGGGAGAAACACCATATGATTCAACTACAATAACAAAGCTCGTGGTACATCAAGATCGTGCCAAATCAAGAACACGAGAGAGAGAGAGAGAGAGAGAGAGAGAGAGAGAGAGAGATCAAACACATAGCTACTGGTACATACCGTCGGCCCCGAGGGTGAACTACTCCCTCCTCGTCATGGAGACTGCCGAGATGATGAACATGGCCACTGGTGATGGTTTCCCCCTCTGGCAGGGTGCCGAAATAGGCTCCCGACTGGTTTTTCATGGCTACAGAGGCTTGCGGCGATGGAACTACCGATCTAGGTTTCTTTCTAGGAGTTTTGGTATTTATAGGATTTTTTTGCGTCAGAAACAAGTCACGGGGGTCCACGAGGCAGCGGCAAGCTAGGGGACGCGCCCTCCACCCTTGTCGGTTCCTCGTGAAGCTTCTGGTCCAACTCCGATGCTCCGTGGGCCTCTTATGGTCCATAAAAAATCATCGTAAATTTTCAGCTCATTTGGACTCCGTTCGATATTCCTTTTCTGTAAAACTCAAAAACAAGGAAAAAACAAAAACTGGCACCGGGCTCTAGGTTAATAGATTAGTCCTAAAAATAATATAAAATAGCATATAAATGCATATAAAACATCCAAAATAGATAATATGATAGCATGGAACAATCAAAAATTATAGATATGTTAGAGACGTATCAAGTCTCTAGTTATCCTAAGAAGTTGGAGCCTGACTTATTATTGAGTGTCTTCCTTTGCGTGAGGGTTGGGGCGCGTGATGGTTAACTCCTACCAACCTCCCCCCTAGGGGCATGCATAGTAGTACTTTGCTTCGAGGGGTAATAAACTTTCGCAATAAGTATGTGAGTTCTTTATGACTAATGTGAGTCCATGGATTATAAGCACTCCTACCTTTTCGCAATTTGCTAGCCTCTCCAGTGTCGTGGATGGCCCTTTCTCACCTCAAGACTGGTGCAAACTTCGCGGTGCATCCAAACCCCGTGATATGATATGCTCTATCACACATAAGCTTCCTTATATCTTCCTCAAAACAGCCACCATACCTACCTATTATGAATTTTCCATGGCCATTCCGAGATATACTGCCATGCAACTTCCACCGCTTTCGTTTGATGACTTGAGCATTCACTGTCATATTGCTTTGCATGATCGTATAGCTGACATAGTAGTTGTGGCTCAGCCACCGTTCATCATTTTTCATACATGTTACGTTACATTGTTGCACATCCTGGTACATGCCAGAGGCATTCATATAGAGTCATACTTTGTCATAGGTATTTAGTTGTAATTTTTATTTCTTTAGAGTTATAATTAAATAGAAGTGTGATGATCATCATTATTCATTTTTAGAGCAGTGCCGCAGTGAGGAAAGGATGATGGATACTATGATCCCCCCACAAGTCAGGATGAGGCTCCGGACAATGAGAGAGAAAAAGAGAAAGAAAAAAAAGAAAAAAGGGGGAAAGAAAGAAAAAAACAAAGAGAGAAGGGGCATTGTTAATATCCTTTACCACACTTGTGCTTCAAAGTAGCACCATGTTTTTCGTATGGAGAGTCTCCTATGTTGTCACTTTCATATACTAGTGGGAATTTTTCATTATAGGATTAGATGCACACCCACTTAGTTTTCATATTGAGCTTTCATACACTTATAGCTCTTAGTGCATTCGTTGGATGACAAACCCTACTCCTCACGTTGATATCGATTGATGGGCATCTCCATAGCCTGTTGGTTAGCCGCATCGATGTGAGACTTTCTCACTTTTTTGTCTTCTCTATATTTACCCCTATCATCATACTCTATTCCACCCGCAGTGCTATATCCATGGCTTGCGCTCATGTATTGCGTAAGAGTCGAATAAGCTGAAGTGCGTTAAAAGTATGAACCAATTGCTCGGCTTGTCATTGGGTTTATGCATGATAAATACTTTGTGTTAAGAAGATAGAGCATGACAAGACTATATGATTTTGTAGGAATAACTTATTTTAGCATTGATATTTTGAAAGACATGGTTGCTTGTTGATATGCTTGAGTATCTAAATTATTATGTCAAAACTAGACTATTGCTTTGAATCACATAAAACGTCCAAATGTCCATGCTATAAAGAAAAGAATATGATATGACATGTTAAACAACACTCCACATCAAAAATTCTATTTTTCACTTACCTACTCGAGGACGAGTAGGAGTTAAGCTTAGGGATGCTGATACGTCTCCAACGTATCTATAATTTTTCATTGTTCCATGCTGTTTTATTATGAATCTTGGATGTTTTATAATCCTTTTATAGTCATTTTATATCATTTTTTGGTACTAACCTATTGACATAGTCCAAGGTCCAGTTCCTGTTTTTTACATCGCAGAAAATCAATATCAGATGGAGTCTAAATGCCACGAAACTTTACGGAGATTTTTTTATGGGCCAGAAGGGACATGTTGGGCCCTGGTTGCACCTGGAGGGAGTCTCGAGGAGGGGACAACCCACCAGGGCACGCTAGGAGGCCCAGGCGAAAATACCCCAAAAATACCAGAACCCGAGGGGAGTCGACGAAATATTCATCTAGCCGCCGCAAAGTCCAGAACCACCAGGTCCAATCTAGACACCATCTCGGATGGGGTTCACCACCTCCATTGGTGCCTCTCTGATGATGTGTGAGTAGTTCTTTGTAGACCTTTGGATCCGTAGTTAGTAGCTATATGGCTTCATCTCTCTCTCTCTCTTGAGTCTCAATACAATGGTCTCTTGGAGATCCATATGATGTAACTCTTTTTCGGTGTGTTTGTTGGGATCTGATGAACTTTGAGTTTATGATCAGTCATATCTTTTTATATCCATGAAAGTTATTTGAGTTTCTTTGATCTCTTATATGCATGATCTCTTATAGCCTCGTATTTCTTCTCCGATATATGGGTTTTGTTTGGCCAACTTGATCTATTTATCTTGCAATGGGAAGAGGTGCCCGGTAGTGGGTTCGATCTTACGGTGCTTGATCCCAGTGACAGAAAGGGAACCAACACGTATGTATCGTTGCTACTAAGGATAAAAAAATGGGATCTATATCTACGCAATAGATAAACGGATCTTGTCTACATCATGTCATCGTTCTTATTGCATTACTCCATTTTTCCATGAACTTAATACACTAGATGCATGCTGAATAGCGGTCGATGTGTGGAGTAATAGTAGTAGATGTAGGCAGGAGTCGGTCTACTAATCTTGGACGTGATGCCTATGTAATGATCATTGCCTAGATATCCTCATAATTATTTGAGGTTCTATCAATTTCCCAGCAGTAATGTGTTTACCCACCATTTGCTATCTTTCTCGAGAGAAGCCACTAGTGAAACCTACGACCCCCAGGTCTTCTTCCTCATATATTTGCTTGCGATCTACTTTTTGTTTGCATTTTTATTCAGATCTATTAAACCAAAAATACAAAAATACTTTGCTGCACTTTATTTTATTTGCGATCTATTATTTCAATCTACTACAAATTTCTGGCATCATTACCCGAAAGAGATTGACAACCCCTTTAACACGTCGGGTTGCGATGTGTTGTTATTTGTGTGCAGGTGTTGTTTACGTTGTGTTGCTTGGTTCTCCTACTTGTTTGATAACCTTGGTTTCTTCACTGAGTGAAATACCATTCCGAGATATATTGCCATGCAACTTCCATCATCATCGTATACATGACTTGATCATTCATTGTGATATTGCTTTGCATGATAGTAAGATAGCTAGCATGATATTTTCATGGCTTGTCTATTTTTTTGATATATTTGCTATGCTAGATCATGGCACATCTTGATACATTGCCAGAGGCATTCATATAGAGTCATCTTCTATCAGTTTTATCGAGTTGTAATATTGAGTTGTAAGTAAATAAGTGTGACGATCATCATATCAGAGCATTGTCCCAGTGAGGAAAGGATGATGGAGACTATGATCCCCCAACAACTCGGGATGATACTCCGGACGAAATAAAGGGAAAAGAAAAGAGGCCAAAAAGAGCCCATAAAAAATAAAAAGAAAACAAAAAATGAGAGAAAAAGACGGAAGGGGCGATGTTACTATCCTTTTCCACACTTGTGCTTCAGAGTAGCGCCATGTTTTTCATATAGAGAGTCTCATATGTTGTAACTTTCATATACTAGTGCGAATTTTTTTTCATTATATAACTTGATTTTTATATTTAGATGATGGGCTTCCTCAAATGCCCGAGGTCTTCATGAGCAAGCAAGTTGGATGCATGTCCTCATAGTTTTCGGTTTGAGCTTTCATACACTTATAGCTCTTAGTGCATCTGTTGCATGGCAATCCATACTCCTCGTATTGACATCAATTGATGAGCATCTCCATAGCTCGTGTAAAGAGGGGAGGGGCGCAGGGGGCAGAACCACCAAACCCCTTCCCTGGCATAGCCCCACTCTGTCTCTCCCATCACCTCGTCCCGGTTTGGCTTGGCGAAGCCCTGCCAGTGCTCCACCACCACCATCACCACCATGTCGTCGTGTTGGTTGAGATCCCATCTACTTATCCCCCTTTGCTTGCTGGATCAAGGAGGACGAGAAGCCATCAAGCCACATGTGTGCTAAACTCGGAGGTGTCGTTCGTTCGACACTAGATCAGTTGGATCGTGAAGAGTACGACTACATCAACCGCATTTTATACGCTTCCACTTTTGGTCTACAAGGGTATGTAGACACACTCCCCTCTCGTTGCTATGCATCTCCTAGATTAGATCTTGGGTGTTCACGGGAATGTTTTTGATTTTCATGCTTCATTACCCATCAGTCCTCGTGAAATAACTAAGTTGTGAAGACATCGCAACTAGATGGTAGCTTGAATGAGGTTGATCGGAAACGAAGGAAAAAAGTTTACCCTAGTTCGGCCCCTCATAGTGGAGGTAAAAGCCTACTCCTGCTTGGTTGATATTGATGATGATCCTGATTACAAGCATGTTTTCTCGCTACCTAGCTTTCGAGGGATTGTAACTTGTCCGTTGACGTCCCAGGAACTCCCCTTTATATAATAGGTTGGGTCCATGGGTTACACATGACTCCGGGTTGTTGTCTTACCCATGTTCTACCCTAACTCTTATTAATCCTGCTTGACTCCCAAGCCACCTTTGGGCATTCCCCTTGAAGGAAATATGCCATAGAGGCAATAATGAAGTTGCTATTTATATTTCCTTATATCATGATAAATGTTTATTATTCATGATAGAATTGTATTAACCGGAAACTTAGTAATGTGTGAATACATAGACATACAGAGTGTCCCTAGTATGCCTCTACTTGACTAGCTTGTTAATCAAAGATGGTTAAGTTTCCTAGCCATGGACATGTGTTGTCATTTTATGAACGGGATCACATCATTAGAGAATGATGTGATGGACTAGACCCATCCGTTATCTTAGCACTATGATCGTTTAGTTTATTGCTATTGCTTTCTTCATGACTTGTACATGTTCCTATGACTATGAGATTATGCAACTCCCAAATACCGGAGGAACACTTAGTGTGTTATCAAACGTCACAACGTAACTGGGTGATTATAAAGATGCTCTACAGGTGTCTCTGATGGTGTTTGTTGAGTTGGCATAGATCGAGATTAGGATTTGTCACTCCGATTGTCAGAGACGTATCTCTGGGCCCTCTCAGTAATGCACATCACTATAAGCCTTGCAAGCAATGTGACTAATGAGTTAGTTGCGGGATGATGCATTACGGAATGAGTAAAGAGACTTGCCAGTGACGAGATTGAACTAGGTATGATGATACTGACGATCGAATCTTGGGCAAGTAACATACCGATGACAAAGGGAACAACATATGTTGTTATGCGGTTTGACCGATAAAGATCTTCATAGAATATGTAGGAAGCAATATGAGCATCTAGGTTCCTCTATTGGTTATTGACCGGAGATGTGTCTCGGTCATGTCTACGTAGTTCTCGAACCCGTAGGGTCCGCACGCTTAAACGTTCAATGACGATATGTATTATGAGTTATGTGATTTGATGTATCGAAGGTTGTTCGGAGTCCCGGATGTGATCACGGACATGACGAGGAGTCTCAAAATGATCGACACATAAAGATTGATATATTGGACCATGTTATTCAGACACCGAAGTGTTCTAGATGGTTTCGGATAAAACCGGAGTGCCGAAGGGGTTACCGGAACCCCCCTGGGAAGTAATGGGCCTTAGTTGGCCTTAGGGGAGAGAGAGGGCAGAAGCCAGGAGGTGGCGCCCCCCCCCAAGGGGAGTTCGAATAGGACTAGGGGAGGGGGTGCAGCCCCTCTTTCCCTCTCCCTCTCCCTCTCCTTCCTTCTTCTCCTACTTGCACTAGGAAAGGGGGGACCGATTCCTACTTGGAGTAGGATACCCCCCCCCTTGGGCACACCCCTTGTGGCCGGACGGCCTCCTCCTCCCCTCCTTTATATATAGGGGAGGGGCACCCCATAGACACACAAGTTGATCTTTAGCCGTGTGCGGTGCCCTCCTCCACAGTTTTACACCTCGGTCATATTATCGTAGTGCTTAGGCAAAGCCCTGCTTCGGTAACTTCATCATCACCGTCAACACGCCATCGTGCTGATGGAATTCACCCTCGGCCTCAGCTAGATCAAGAGTACGAGGGACATCACTGAGCTGAACGTGTGCAGATCGCGAAGGTGCCGTGCGTTCGATACTTGATCGGTTGGATCACGAAGACGTTCGACTACATCAACCGCGTTACTAAACGCTTCCGTTTTCGGTCTAGGAGGGTACGTATACAAACTCTCCCCTTTCGTTGATATGCATCTCCTAGATAGATCTTGCGGGATCGTAGGAATTTTTTTGAAATACTGCATTCCCCAACAGTGGCATCCGAGCCAGGTCTATGCGTAGATGTTATATGCACGAGTAGAACAGAAAGAGTTGTGGGCGATAATAGTTATACTGCTTACCAGCATGTCATACTTTGATTCGGTGGTATTGTTGAATGAAGCGGCCTAGACCGACATTACATGGCTGTGTTCATGAGACTGGTTCTACCGATATGCTTCGCACACAGGTGGCTAGTTGAATCGAGTGTGACTACGCCCGGTCCTTGTTGAAGGTTAAAACAGCACACTTGACAAAATATTGTTGTGGTTTTTGATGCGTAGGTAAGAACGGTTCTTGCTAAGACCGTAGCGGCCATGTAAAACTTGCAACAACAAAGTAGAGGACGTCTAACTTGTTTTTGCAGGGCATTCTATGATGTGATATGGTCAGGACATGATTATATAAATTGTTGTATGAGATGATCATGTTTTGTAACAAAGTTATCAGCAACTGGCAGGAGCCATATGGTTGTTGCTTTATTGTATGAAATGCAATAGCCATGTAATTGCTTTACTTTATCACTAAGCGGTAGCGATAGTCGTGGAAGCAATAGTTGGCGAGACGACAATGATGCTATGATGGAGATCAAGGTGTCAAGCCGGCGATGATGGTGATCATGACGGTGCTTTGGAGATGGAGATCAAAGGCACAAGATGATCATGGCCATATCATATCACTTATATTGATTGCATGTGATGTTTATCTGTTATGCATCTTAGTTTGCTTAGTACGGTGGTAGCATTATAAGATGATCTCTTACTAAATTTCAAGGTATAAGTGTTCTCCCCTGAGTATGCACCATTGCTACAGTTCGTCGTGTTGAGACACCACGTGATGAACGGGTGTAATAACCTCTGCGTTCACATACAACGGGTGCAAGCCAGTTTTGCACAAGTGGAATACTTAGGTTAAACTTGACGAGCCTAGCATATGCAGATATGTCCTCGGAACACTGAGACCGAAAGGTCGAGCGTGAATCATATAGTAGATATGATCAACATAGTGATGTTCACCATTGAAAACTTCTCCATCTCACGTGATGATCGGACATGGTTTAGTTGATATGGATCATGTGATCATTTAGATGACTAGAGGGATGTCTATCTAAGTGGGAGTTCTTAAGTAATATGATTAATTGAACTTTAATTTATCATGAACTTAGTACCTGATAGTATTTTGCATATCTATGTTGTTGTAGATAAATGGCCCGTGCTACTGTTACTTTGAATTTTAATGTGTTCCTAGAGAAAGCTAAGTTGAAAGATGATGGTAGCAACTACACAGACTGGGTCCGTTACTTGAGGATTATCCTCATTGCTGCACAGAAGAATTATGTCCTAGAAGCACCGCTAGATGCAAAGCCTGCTGCAGGAGCAACAGCAGATGTTATGAATGTCTCGCAGAGCAAAGCTGATGACTACTCAATAGTTCAGTGTGCCATGCTTTACGGCTTAGAATCAGGACTTCAACGACGTTTTGAACGTCATGGAGCATATGAGATGTTCCAGGAGTTGAAGTTAATATTTCAAGCAAATGCCCAAATTGAGAGATATGATGTCTCCAATAAGTTCTATAGCTGCAAGATGGAGGAGAATAGTTCTGTCAGTGAACATATACTCAGAATGTCTGGGTACCACAACCACTTGACTCAACTAGGAGTTAATCTTCCTGATGATAGTGTCATTGACAAAGTTCTCCAATCACTGCCACCAAGCTACAAAAGCTTCATAATGAACTATAATATGCAAGGGATGGATAAGACAATTCCCGAGCTCTTCGCAATGCTAAAAGCTATGGAGGTAGAAATCAAGAAGGAGCATCAAGTGTTGATGGTCAACAAGACCACTAGTTTCAAGAAGAAGGGCAAAGGGAAGAAGGGGAACTTCAAGAAGAACTGCAAACAAGTTGCTGCTCAAGTGAAGAAGCCCAAGTCTGGACCTAAGCGTGAGACTGAGTGCTTCTACTGCAAAGAGACTGGTCACTGGAAGCGGAACTGCCCCAAGTATTTGGAGAATAAGAAGGATGGCAAAGTGAAAGGTATATTTGATGTACATGTTATTGATGTGTACCTTACTAATGCTCGCAGTAGCGCCTGGGTATTTGATACTGATTCTGTTGCTCATATTTGCAACTCGAAACAGGGGCTATGGATTAAGCGAAGATTGGCTAAGGACGAGGTGACGATGCGCGTGGGAAATGGTTCCAAAGTCGATGTGATCGCAGTCGGCACGCTACCTCTACATCTACCATCGGGATTAGTATTAGACTTGAATAATTGTTATTTGGTGCCAGGGTTAAGCGTGAACATTATATCTGGATCCTATTTTATGCGAGATGGTTATTCATTTAAATCAGAGAATAATGGTTGTTCTATTTATATGAGTAATATCTTTTTTGGTCATGCACCCTTGATGAGTGGTCTATTTTTATTAAATCTCGATAGTAGTGATACACATATTCATAGTATTGAAGCCAAAAGATATAAGTTTAATAATGATAGTGCAACTTATTTGTGGCTCTGCCGTTTAGGTCATATTGGTGTAAAGCGCATGAAGAAACTCCATGCTAATGGGCTTTTGGAATCACTTGATTATGAATCACTTGATGCTTGCGAACCATGCCTCATGGGCAAGATGACTAAGACTCCGTTCTCCGGAACAATGGAACGAGCAACAGACTTATTGGAAATAATACATACTGATGTATGCGGTCCGATGAGTGTTGATGCTCGTGGCGGATATCGTTAATTGAAACAATGCGGAATAGTTTCGCAACTCACGCCACCTGGAACACCACAGCGTAATGGTGTGTCCGAACGTTGTAACCGCACTTTATTAGATATGGTGCAATCGATGTCTCTTACTAATTTACCGCTATCGTTTTGGGGTTATGCTTTAGAGACTGCTGCATTCATATTAAATAGGGCACCATCGAAATCCGTTGAGACGACACCATATGAACTGTGGTTTGGCAAGAAACCCAAGTTGTCATTTCTTAAAGTTTGGGGTTGAGATGCTTATGTGAAAAAGCTTCAACCTGATAAGCTCAAACCCAAATTGGAGAAATGTGTCTTCATAGGATACCCAAAGGAGACTGTTGGGTACACCTTCTATCACAGATCCGAAGGTAGGATATTTGTTGCTAAGAATGGATCCTTTCTAGAGAATGATTTTCTCTCGAAAGACACTACTGCAGGATGCTGTTAACGCGACACTGCGATCAGAGATCCTTCGATGAAACTGTGTGCGATGCCATAATCGCAAACGATGGTGTAAAATAACCGTCAAAAAAGGTGCAAAACGTTTGCGATGGAGGATGCATCAAACACGATTCAGATTTTAGTTGCGTGTGTGATGCAGGGCATACGGTTTAGCTCAATTAACCATTTGCGATGAGGAGGAACAAAAGAAATGGGCAGCCAGATGAAGGTGTGTGCGATGTACAACATATAGTTCACTCGGATGAACTGTTTGTGATTAGGCAACAGAAAAGAAACAGTCAGCCAGATCAAAGGTGTGTGTGATATACGGCATGCGGTTCATTCAGATGAACTGTTTGCGTTGAGACATGAGAACAAAAATGGTTCAAATGAACAAGATGTGTGTGATACGAGGCAAACAGGTGTGTAATCGAAAACGTGTGCGAAGACCGATAACAACACAGATGATTACTGCTAACAAGCCGTGTGTGTTGTGAGCAAATGATTGCTGGTATACAATTGTGAGTGATTCTTGAAAACATCACCGGCGGGTTCATTGTTTAGCCCGTGTGCGATGTGATTTTCTTTGTCCGCACAACATATATGCTCTATCTACAGAGCATCAACATATATACTTAAAAGGACGGGATTGCATAACCAAATTAAGCATACAATTACACAAGTGACTACACACATAACATTTCCACACACCAAAGAAAGCAATTACATGCATACTAAAGTAGGAGAAACAAGGATCTAATCATCTACTTATTGTTGCGACGACGCTTGCCATTGCTCTACTTCTGGCTGGATCCCTGGCCGTTTTGGGGAAGGAGGGACTTCCTCATATCAACGATCCGCCTGTACATGTCGTAGCTCATGTACGCCTCCTTGGCCGTGTACGCGACGTGAGCTTTGTCAAGTTTCTCCATCTAGGCCGAGTGCCAGGCATGCATGTCCTTGTTGCACGAATCCTTCATGTCTTTGTAGTAGGGGTCGATGATGGCCTCGGCGAGGTGAACCAGTGAGTCCTTCTCATGCTCCTTATTGCCCCTGATCTTGTATTGGCCCTGGATGTCGACAAGATTCTGGCAGGCGATGCCCGAATTCTCGAGCGCCTTTACATCGTTGGTGATGTCCACCATAGCGAACATGTAGTGGGGCTGTTGAAAAACCTGGCAAAACGCTCGCAAGGCCTTGTGGCCAGGTAGTAGTGGTAGACGAGGACATGGTGGTGCACGCACATCTGGGTGACGGCGACCTTGGGACGAGACCCGGCACGAGCGCGGGTGTACTCGAGGTCGAACCCGACCACCTTGTACTTCTCCTCGGCAAGAAACAACACCATGATGTGGATGGAGTGCTCCGCCCAGACCGGGTTGTTGGTGTACACCACCGAGAGGTCCATGAACCTTCTGTGGGTGTCCACCATGGCACGCATGGTGAACTGCTGCTCGTCGTCGGCAGCCGCTCAGAGCGCCATTGGAGCCGCACAGGATACCCTCTATGAATTTCTCGTGGTGGGTGTGCTTGTTGCAATGGTGGGGTGCGATCTAAAGGTTGAAGAGACACAAGGGTAGGTTAAATGGCCGCTGTAATAAATGGGGGTCGGCCGGCCTATAATTATCACATCTTGTCATGGCGTTCATAGTGGAGGATTCCAGAATCCAGTGCACGCTTGACAACACCGCACCCCAGGCGTGGGCTTGAAGAGGCGCCAAATGTATCGTCGGTGCGCCTGTTCCCGCGCTACCGCAATGTTTACCGCGCAAGCTTCCTCCCCAGCTAGTTTGGCCACGCGTCGGCTAGAAGAGGGACAAATCATGGACGTTTATTGGCAAAAAGCTGTGTAAAAATGAAGTGTGTGGAATGACATCGGTCATAAGTTTACCCTTGGGTGATGAGGTCAAAGCTACACAGAAGGATGATGATGGACACTCGAGTGCGATAATTAATTCTGCACTCTATAGTGCACACGATGGAAGAAACCAACTGTGTGCAATAATGTCAAAGATCGCAGTTAGCTATACAGATCGTGTGCTGTGAGATCAACAAGGTAAACTTATTCGAGAATGGTTAATAAAATCTAAGACCATTGCATATCAAGGTCAAAATAGTGCTAGCAATATACGAGTCTCATACGATGCCATTTCAACGATTGTACTACAAAAGCTCGAAATGTTACAAGGTTCAAATTCCATAGTTATATGGCTCAAATTCGAAGATTACAAGGTTCAAACTGATATTAGAAATGAAATTCAGCTCATCAGCTGCAAACGCTCGTGCTGATGCGCTGAACATGGATATCAGAGAGGTTCAAACTAATATCACCGCTTCTAAGTCTGGCTTCGAAACCTCACAATTTTTGCAAAGGGGTCAGCCACTGAGAAGTCATGTATGGGGTTGACCCAATGACTTCCGATTACTCTTTCATCTGAAGTTCCAAAATGAAATTCAGCATTTTGGAGCCTACTCCATTCTGCCGCAGGCGCCGGTGCTGATCAACAGACCATTCATTTTTGCGAAATAAATGTAGGGAAAACCTCATTTCCTTCAGCACCCTTGCTCTGAGAACAAAGAACCTGGCGAATATAATCTCCGGTAAGGTCCCTTAGCAGGATTTCAAAGTAATTTATGAGAGATGCAGATCTAGGCATTCGATGTGATTGTTATATTGTATCACATTATCCACCACTGGGCCTAATCTTATCTGCAAAAGAAGAAAATGTGTTAGTGCCTACATGCAGTTTTGAACATTACTACAGGCCTAGCTATTTGGTTTGCAGGATTTGTAAAATGCACTAACATGCCATCTTCGATCTGACATGATTAACATGGGCATTTGATTACATTCTAGAAAAATGTAGCCTTCTTCACAAGAGGTTGGAGTGGATGAGAAGTTCCCTAAGAAAACTAGTACAGATGAATCCAAAGGAGAAATGCTTATTGATTGTAACCATATGGGTCAAGCAACCACTATGGGGGGCATGTATGTACTGAAATCCTCCGAAAGAACCTTCAGAAATCGTATTACATTGTCATTGTAAACTTGGGATAAGGTGTCACAAATTGAACTCCCTTATGGTTAACATTTAACAGGAAAGGAACATCACCTTGATATATAGCTTCTCCAGGCACGGAAAGCATCTCAGGAAGCTGACAACTTGCTCCAGGTCGGGCCCGATAGATTCTAGTGCCAAGACCTTCACTGTGGGCAGTTTCGGGGTCAAGCTTGTTGGAATCATTTTCTGAATGATAGACGAACAAACATCTTCAAAAATAGAAATATTGTTAATTTGTAGAAGGAGAGGTAGAAGGCGGATTTTGTACCTGAATGGGTGTGGATCCAATAACAAGTTTGGAGTATTTGTTAGAGAGTAGCCCACCATTGTCAATTTCGGCGCAGAAATGACATTGATTCTTGTTGGACCTTCTTGATCAACTACTAGGAATCTCTCAAGTGAAGGTGTGTCCTGGATGACCATACTGTGGTCCACCTTTTGTGATGTCTTCTTGCTGCACCAGCAACACACATAAATAGTCCAGAGAGTCATGGAGGTGATGTGGAAGGTACTCAACCCATTCATCGCCTGAAGACAAAGGTACTCGAGTGCAGTACAGCCACAGAGCAGGCGCTCCATGTCACCCTTTGAGAGGCAGACGGCGACGAGCTCGAGGTGCTTCAGTCGTGGTAGAATAAGAGCGGGTGCGTCATTAAGGGGCGGGAAATGGCAGTTCCTGAACTTGGCAACGCGCAGCATGGGCGTGAGGCAGAGTGCAGAGTGCGGACGTTGGCAGTGACCGCATATGCCCATCATCAAAAGTGAGCTCCTCGAGCTAATCTAGGGTGGGGGATCGGAACCAGTCGTCAAGCTTGGCTCGGTCCTTGCCATTGGAACGGAACTTGCCCATTCTAAGGCCTTTGGTTGGGCCAAGGTGACTGCCGAGGATCTTGGAGAACGCATCCAAGCTTTTGCGATGACCACGACAGAGCTCGTGGGTGTCGATGAGGTCGAGAGGGCTGGAGTTCCATAGGGGGCACCACCGCCAGGAAAGGAGGGTTGTACGCACCGCATATTTGATTGGGGGGAGGGAGATGATGACTCTCAACATATCATCGGGGGAGCTGCTGATTAAGTCTAGGCCTGCTGGAGTCGCTTGCGGTTCTAGCTCGCCCCGCCTCCGCTTGTTGGCAGCCCCGTTCTCCACCTCCGGAGTCTCCTTGTCAGTGGCGCTTTCTGATAGAAATGAGAGTACAGGGAATATTTAGTTAAAACAGGGCAATAGAAAAGTGTATTGGTAACTAGAAGTTATTAGGTAGGAATATAGTAAGAAAACGGAATAACAATTGGTTGCTTAAATACTACACAATTCATTTGACATTGATGGGTAAGTCAACATATGCACATAGTTCAAAATAAAACTTACTTCGAACAAAGTCTGGACGGATGATTTTGTCGGGGAAGTTAGCATATATCTCATGACCAGGACCTTCTATGTGCAGTGCCATTTTAGTGCCAGCTTTCAGTACATAAAACTTTGCAATTTCATTCCAAAAGCCAGTGCCAAAATAGGAGTCACCACGTTCATCAAGTCTTATAGTAGCAACGATTGTAAATCCATGGTTTGTGTGCAGTATGACATTCATGGAGCCTTGATGTATGTAAAGGGAAAAAATTGTGCACTACATAATTCGTTACATAGCAAGGGATGTCCTACAGAAAATGGTAGGATTGTTAAATAAAATATGGTAACATGCAAATATGGGCCCAAATTGAAAGAACTGTACAGCGGTTGAAATCGAAGGACAAAAGACTATAATTAAACAGATAGGGTAAACATGATGTCATGGAAATATGAGGGTAATCGAAAGAAAAAACATCATTAATTTGCCTAATATAGAAAGAAGAGGGGGGAAATCCCCTTTGACATATGTGGTGCATGTGGCATGTTTTATCCAAATGTAGCAATATTTAGAATGTGTTCAGGAAAGTAGGCCATGCCAACCGATTTAGGGTGAGATTGAACATATTGCGCGCGTCCTCAAGTTATCTGGTACGATGAGATGGAATCTCTGGCGGCAGTTGCCAAGTCCTGGAGTGTCAGCGCACTGTACATTCTATGAATGAGAGAAAACCATCAAATCAGCTCGAATAAAAATGAATTCATGGCGATTTCTGCCGGGTGATTGATAACCCACAAGTATAGGGGATCAATTGTAGCCTCTTTAGATAAGTAAGAGTGTCGAACCCAATGAGGAGCTAAAGGTAGAACAAATATTCCCTCAAGTTTTATCGACCACTGATACAACTCTACGCACGCTTGACGTTCGCTTTACCTAGAACAAGTATAAAACTGGAAGTACTTTGTAGGTGTAATGGGATAGGTTTGCAAGAATATAAAGAGCATGTAAATAAAAACTAGGGGCTGTTTTAGGTAAAGAAGCAATAAAGTTAGCATACCGGGTGTGGAAAAGTGGTGGTAGGAGTTGCGAAATTGTTCCTAAGCAATTGACTACTTTACTAGACCGATGCCAAGTTTTATGTGGGAGAGGCCACTCCTAGCATGTCATCCCTGACTTGGAATTCTATGCACTTATGATTGGAACTGTTAGCAAGCATCCGCAACTACTAACGTTCATTAAGGTAAAACCCAACCATAGAATTAAGATATATTAGTCCCCCTTCAATCCTGTATGAATCAATTTCTATGCTAGGTTGAAGCTTCTGTCAGTCTTGCCCTCCAATGCATAGTCCTATCAACATACAACTAACCCTATGGTGTGATCCACGCGCGCGCTCATATGATGGGCACCAAAGGACAGCAACATAACCACAAGCAAATTAAATCAATCATAGCAATTCACCAATTACCGATAGGACAACGAAAATCTACTCAGACATCATAGGATGGCAACACATCATTGGATAATAATATGAAGCATAAAGCACCATGCTCAAGTAGAGGGTACAACAGGTTGCGGGAGAGTGGACTGCTATAGATAGATGGGGGAAGGTGATGGAGATGTTGGTGAAGATGACGGAGGTGTTGGTGTAGATTGTTGTCGCGGTGATGGCCCCAGCGGCGTTCCGGCGCCACCGGGAGAGAGGGGGAGAGGGCCCCCATTCTTCTTCTTCTTCTTCTTCTTCTTCTTCTTCTTCTTCTTCTTCCTTGACCTTCTCCCTCTATGGGAGAAGGGTTTCCCCTTTGGTCCTTGGCTTCCATGGCATGGGAGGAGTGAGAGCCCCTCCGAGATTGGATTTGTCTCTCTTTGTTTCTCTCTGTTTCTGCATTTCAGATTCTGGCCTTTCACCGTTTCTTATATTCCCGGAGATCCGTAACTCCGATTGGGCTGAAATCTTAACACGATTTCTATCCAGATATTGGCTTTCTTGCGGCGAATGAAGGGCACCGACTGCCTTACGGGGTGGCCACGAGGGCCCAGGGTGCGCCTGACCCCCTGGGGCGTGCCCCGTGCCTCGTGGCCCCCTCGGGCATCCTCTCGTGTTGATTCTTCTTCCAAAAAATCACATATATTCCAAAAAAATCTCTGTTAGTTTTTATCCTATTTGGACTCCGTTTGATATGGATTTTCTGTGAAACAAAAAACATGCAACAAACAGGAACTGGCACTGGGCACTGGATCAATATGTTAGTCCCAAAAATAGTATAAAAAGTTGCCAAAAGTATATAAAAGTTGTATAATATTGGCATGGAACAATCAAAAATTATAGATACGATGGAGACGTATCAGCATCCCCAAGCTTAATTCCTGCTCGTCCTCGAGTAGGTAAATGATAAAAAAGATACATTTTTGATGTGGAATGCTACCTAGCATAATCCTGATCATGTAATCTAATCATGGCATGAATATTAAGACACGAGTGATTCAAAGCAATAGTCCGTCATTTGACATTAAGACAATAATACTTCAAGCATACTAATAAAGCAATCATGTCTATAAAGCCATACTCAAAATATATAAGTGAAGTGCAAAGAGCATTCTATAAATCAACCATGGACTATCTCATACCAGCATGGTGCATCAAAGAAAAGTGAAAACTAAATGCAAAAGACGCTCCAAGATTTGCACATATTGCATGAACGAAACGAATCCGAAAACATACCGATACTTGTTGAAGAAAGATGGGATGCCTTCTGGGGCATCCCCAAGCTTAGACGCTTGAGTCTCCTTGAATATTTACTTGGGGTGACTTGGGCATCCCCAAGATTGAGCTCTTGCCTCTCCTCCTTCTCCTCACATCGAGACCTCCTCGATCTTCGAACACTTCATCCACAAAACTCAATAGAAAGCTCGGTAAGATCCGTTAGTATAGTAAAGCAAATCACTACTCTAAGTACTATTGCAAACCAATTCATATTTTGTTTTTTCATTGTAGCTACTATAATATAACTTTTCCATGGCCTAATCCACTGATATAAATCGATAGTTTCATCAAAACAAGCAAACTATGCATCAAAAACAGAATCTGTCTTAAGCAGGATAGTCTGTAGTAATCTGAACATTCACCATACTTCTGGAGCTCCAAACATTCTGAAGCAATTATGAAAAATAAACAATTTGTATAGAAAGACAGTGCAAAAAGTTTCAGAACCGTTTGACGTTCCAGTAAAAAATGTAAAATCGCGCACTACAGCCAAACTTTCCATTTTGCACCGCACAAACCAACAAGCAATGTAAACATCCTAAAGGCAAATCTTGGCACATTATTTTTGTTTTTAAACTTTATAAAAGTACAAAAAAGAAATAAATGACTCTCTAAAACTTTTAGGTTGTCTCCTTGGCAGCGCTTTCTTTAAAGCCATTAAGCTAGGCATATAGTGCTCAAGTAATGGATCCACCCGGATCCCAAGGTATATCAAAGCCAATTTTAATTAACAATGATTTGTGATTTAGTGGTGAGAACAAAGTAACATATATCATGCAAAAACTAAGTCTAACTCTCTTCTTATGCATCGGCATGCCATAAAAGAACAATTCATGCACACATAGTAAAGGCCAATGGATAGTATAAACAGTCTCTTGCAATTTTATCATATTGGAAACATGGAGAGGCAGAGATGTAGTCCCTCTCTCATAATAATTGCAAGTAGGAGCAGCAAGCACATGCATATTATATTCATCAAAATTATCATATGCAATGGTAAAATGCAACCCATCAATATAATCCTTAATAAGGGCAAACTTCTCTGATACAGTGTAGTCGGGAGAATTCAAAAAGATAATAGGACTATCATGTGTGAGTGCAATATAAACAATTTCATGTTTAACATAAGGAACTATAGAAAGTTCATCTCCATAAGCATAATTCATATTGGCATCTTGGCCACAAGCATAGCAAGCATCATCAAAAAGGGATATTTCAAAAGAATCAACGGGATCATAACAATCATCATAGCATTCATCCTTCGGTAAATTCGAAGGGAAATTAAACAATGTATGAGTTGAAGAGTTACTCTCATTATAAGGTGGGCACAGGTAGCTAATCCACTCTTCCTCCTTTTGTTCTTCTCTCTCCTCATCATCTTTTTCATCCAATGAGCCCACAGTTTCATCAATTCCTTCTTCCATAGACTCCTGCGAAATATTAGTCTCTTCTTGGACAGCGGAGGAGTACTCAATATATGGTTTAACATAGGCATTAGAAGCATAATTATCATAACAATATTTAAGTATGACTAAAATTTCACATTTTTAAAGAGTAGCATCATACTTTGCAATCAAAGAAGGAATTTCATAAGGACCCTTAAAAGCAACAAATTCTTCAATTTGTTGAACATCACAGTAATTATAAACACCCTTATCATATGAAGATACAATTCCATTATCACTAAACTCACATTGGTAGGGAAGGTGTTTCTTAGGGTCTTCAGAACAACAAGTAAAATCATATATTTCACATAAATTCCAAGCATAGCATTGCAAATGATGAATTTGATCCAGTAAAAGTTTCCCTTTTTGAGATAAGCGGTTTCGCACATAACAAGCATGCTCATCTAAAGATTTGCCCTCAACTAAGCTAGTTGGGGTTTCAGCATGAGCATATAGGGATCGAAGATGATCCAAGTAAAAAGCTTCAGGAGTGTGATAGATTTTGAGTGGTTCTTCAACCATTGGTTAAGTAGGTACCACTAATTTTTTTGGTATTTTGCGTTTCCTACCCATAACTAAAGATAGAGAACAACTTAGAACAGCAAATAAAAATTACTTGGTGATAAAGCAAATGAGCACACACGAGAATATTCACCCCACGCTATAACTCCCGGGCAATGGCGCCAGAAAAAGGTCTTGATAACCCACAAGTATAGGGGGTCAATTGTAGACTCTTTCGATAAGTAAGAGTGTCAAACCCAATGAGGAGCTAAAGGTAGAACAAATATTCCCTCAAGTTTTATCGACCACCGATACAACTCTACGCACGCTTGACATTCGCTTTACCTAGAACAAGTATAAAACTAGGAGTACTTTGTAGGTGTAACGGGATAGGTTTGCAAGAATATAAAGAGCACGTAAATAAAAACTAGGGGCTGTTTTAGGTAAAGAAGCAATAAAGTTAGTATAGCGAGTGTGGAAAAGTGGTGGTAGGAGTTGCGAAATTGTCCCTAAGCAATTGACTACTTTACTAGACCGATGCCAAGTTTTATGTGGGAGAGGCCACTGCTAGCATGTCATCCCTGACTTGGAATTCTATGCACTTATGATTGGAACTGTTAGCAAGCATCCGCAACTACTAACGTTCATTAAGGTAAAACTCAACCATAGCATTAAGATATATTGGTTCCCCTTCAATCCTGTATGCATCAATTTCTATGCTAGGTTGAAGCTTCTGTCACTCTTGCCCTCCAATGCATAGTCCTATCAACATACAACTAACCCTATGGTGTGATCCACGCGCGCGCTCATATGATGGGCACCAAAGGACAGCAACATAACCACAAGCAAATTAAATCAATCATAGCAATTCACCAATTACCGATAGAACAACGAAAATCTACTCAGACATCATAGGATGGCAACACATCATTGGATAATAATATGAAGCATAAAGCACCATGTTCAAGTAGAGGGTACATCAGGTTGCGGGAGAGTGGACCTCTATAGATAGATGGGGGAAGGTGATGGAGATGTTGGTGAAGATGACAAAGGTGTTGGTGTAGATTGTTGTCGCGATGATGGCCCCGGCGATGTTCCGGCGCCACTTGGAGAGAGGGGGAGAGGGCCCCCCCTTCTTCTTCTTCCTTGACCTTCTCCCTCGATGGGAGAAGGGTTTCCCCTCTGGTCTTTGGCTTCCATGGCATGGGAGGGGCGAGAGCCCCTCCGAGATTGGATCTGTTTCTGTGTTTCAGATTCTGGCCTTTCACCGTTTCTAATATTCTCAAAGATCCGTAACTCCGATTGAGCTGAAATTTTAACACGATTTCTATCTAGATATTGGCTTTCTTGCGGCGAACGAAGGGCACCCACCGCCTTACGGGGTGGCCACGAGGACCCAGGGTGCACCCCCCTGCCTCGTTGCCCCCTCGGGCATTGTCTCGCGTTGATTCTTCTTCCCAAAAATCACATATATTACAAAAAATTCTCTGTTAGTTTTTATCACGTTTGGACTCTGTTTGATATGGATTTTCTGCGAAACAAAAAACATGCAACAAACAGGAACTGGCACTAGGCACTGATCAATATGTTAGTCCCAAAAATAGTATAAAAAGTTGCCAAAAGTATATAAAAGTTGTATAATGTTGGCATGGAACAATAAAAAATTATAGATACGATGGAGACGTATCAATGATTAAAGGAGGTAGATGAATTGGGATAAAAGATGAGATAATATCTCATTAAACTAGTTACCTTGTTGTCCATGAGAAAGAACCCTCAATACGGCAGATTCCCCAACCGAGCGGAGCTGGGTCGACCGCGAGCAGCGTCGAGAAAGTCGATGGCGATAGGAGGTGGCAAGCGGAAGTGGCGAAATGTGATGGGCTTTGTCGGCAGCCTGGCGACGGCGGCAGGCGTCGAGCTAACTGTTTACCGCCGCGATAGGCGGTGCCATGGCATAGACGCAGAGGAGCTTTTGCGGGTGTGAATGGGGAACATACCGAAGGGGACGAGGGGGTGGCGGGCGGGGTGAGGGTTTTTGTGATGTGGGGATGGTGAGGGTTTTCTTTCTTATTTTTTGAATTGGGTGGTGAGGGTTTTCTGTCCTACAAAGAATTTGGGGGCGATAGTTTGCTAGAGTGAACCGTGTGTGATTCACGCTGCAGGCAAAATGAAAGTCATTGCACACGGTTCCAATTTTGGGAATTGTGTGTGATTGACGTACTACCTCCGTCCTAGTTTATTGGTCTCCCGTTGTAATTTTTACCAAAATTTGGCGAAATATTTAACATACTCAGACATAGATAATAAGCGTACACGTAGATAAGCATAGTTCAACCATAAGTAGTACATAGTTCAATAGTATTAAGCATACTCAAGCGTACATATATAGTTCCATCCATCCCACATCTCATCTCACAGGCCGGCACGATCCTGAAGCTTCTCCAGGTACTAGGCGTATGCGCCGTGCACCATGCTGCGAGAATACTTCTGCTTGAAGGAGCCAACAGCCCGTCCTCTTGCATACGCCAGAACACTTAGATACGCGTCATCAAGCTTCTGGTTGCAAAATGGGCATCCATAGCCGCCGTTCTAGGTCCTAATACGCCTGTTGTGCATTCCCGCATAAAGCTCCCTCAGGATTTGCCTGTTGTACCTCCTCTGGACATCTTCATCCTCGTTGTCCACATCGTCAGACAGCACCTATACAAATAGTAAAACAAATTTGGCATCAAATCAATGATTACATGACGTGAAGTAGGATGAGGAATTTATGGCTATTTATTTATACATATCCAGAGATTATGGTTTGATTTTTAAGTGCGGTCGTCTATGTACAGACCAATCTTGAAGAAAATAATGGCACAAACATATGTAGGTCTTTGAAAATCAATTGTCAAGCCCTGGCTAGGAATTATTAGCACGAACACTAACCCTAGTCGGATTACTAGCAGAAATCATTTGCACAGATGAAACAACTAATCACTTATCACCTGTACCATTCAAACAATCAATACAATACACAGATCTAACGAAACTTACTCAAATTTCATGGATTGGGAGAACATAACCATAGGATTTCTATTCCAAAAAGGGGGAGGTAGGAGTAACCAGAGAAACCCTATGATCTATTTGACACATAAATGGGTATAGATGACTAACCAGTTGTTCGTCGTCGTTGGAGTCATCGCTGGAGTGGTCGTCAGAGTCGGTGTGGAACTTCGCCTCCGGCTGCGGAAGCTCGACGTCGTCGACGACGTCAGGGTGCAGCGATAACTTGCTGTCGGTGGCGGCAACCTCTGTCTCCATCTCCATGCCGTGCTCCGATGCTTTAGCACCCCCGACGTCGCCACTCCCTCTGATGAGACGCTTCGGTGGCATCCTCATACACTGACGGCTTTGAGGACTCAGAGCGGTGTCGAGGATGCAAGAGGAGAGAGAGGATTGTGTGTGCGTAGCAAGTATGGGGGTGCGGCCGCATGGGCGCACCATTAATATGGAGTAGTGGGAGTACTGGGAGAGAGGCGGGCGGTGGTCAAACCGATGGCTCGCCTCCCGGTGAGCCTGCGCACCGGACTGCTGGCATGCCTACCAAAGTTTCACACAGCTACTCACATGCCTCCCGATGACACTGCGCAGCAAGCACACCTCCGTCAATTCACACACCTGCGTGCACGCCTCCCCGTCTACCTGCGCGGCGGACGCGTCC
The DNA here is from genome assembly GCF_018294505.1 of Triticum aestivum. NCBI lineage: Eukaryota > Viridiplantae > Streptophyta > Magnoliopsida > Poales > Poaceae > Triticum > Triticum aestivum. The sequence goes on along the minus strand of NC_057809.1, from coordinate 223,958,189 downwards.
CATCAACTCACGCCAGCTCGCACGCCACGCGGGTCGTGCAACGGCACGTATATTATTTTTCTATTTGGATGATTAATGCTGCCGCTTTATTGCTTAACCGAAGCATGGCACGTATCCATTGTTGGTCTAACACTCACGGTTTGAATAAATAATCCGTTTAGGATATTGGTTCCCAATTACTAATAATCTCGTGTCTGTAATTAGATAAAGATTACATCAAAACTGGTCTCAAATTTGACCAAAAAAGTACAATGCCACTTTGTATTGGTGTCCATATGACAACACGATAAGTTTCATGAACTTCAAATAAGTTTTGGATGTACTAGGATTTAAAAATCAAGATTCTCAATGTTTGAAATTTTTTGCACGGGGAGTAAACATGGACCCAGTGAGACATGTGTTTTTGCAATCCATTTAGGTGCACTGTCACGTGTGCATGTAGCTCAAAATTGATTTTTGCACATTATACCCGTAGAAAATCAATCAATCAATGTACTCAAACGTCTTAATGATCTTTGTGATTTTTTTGAAATTAAAACGTCCCTCATTTGGTAACATGTATGTTCACCGTGGGATAATTAATTTAACATGCATCGTAGTTGCGGTAGATTCGCGGTGTGTGTGTGGGTGTGTGCGTCTGGGGGTGGCGGGTGGCTCGCAGTACACTACGAGTTGTGAGCCACCGTGTGGGTTGGCCGTTTTGTTAGGCAGGCCGGTGCCACATCAGAGTCGTGAACTCGTTATTTAAAACATTACACAACCATGTCATACATAAATGTTTTGGCCACATGCAGTCGATGGTTGTCTGATACGTCCATTTTGCATCATGCTTTTATATCGATATTTATTACATTATGGGCTGTTATTACACATTATGCCACAATACTTATGCCTATTCTATCTTATTTTACAAGGTTTACATGAAGAGGGGGAATGTCGGCAGCTGGGATTCTGGGCTGGAAAAGGAGAAAATATTAGAGACCTATTCTGCATAGCTCCAAAAGTCCTGAAACTTCACGGGAGCACGTTTCAGAATATATAAAAAATATTGGGCGAAAGAAGTACCTGAGGGGGCCCACACCCTGGCCACGAGGGTGGGGGCGCGCCCTACCCCCTTGGGCACGCCCCCTGCCTCGTGGGCTCCCTGGTGGCCCTCCGATGCCCATCTTCTGATATATGAGGTCTTTCGTCCGAGAAAAAATAATAAGCAAGCTTTGGGGAAGAAACTCCGCCGCCACGAGGTGGAACCAATCTAGGGCTCCCGCAGAGCTGTTCTGCCGAGGAAACTTCCCTTCGGGGGGGGGGGGTCATCACCAACGATCCTCTCATCGGGAGGGGGTCAATCTCCATCAACATCTTCACCAGCACCATCTCATCTCAAACCCTAGTTCATCTCTTGTATCCAATCTTTGTATCCAAACCTCAGATTGGTACCTATGAGTTGCTAGTAGTGTTGATTACTCCTTGTAGTTGATGCTAATTGGTTTACTTGGTGGAAGATCATATGTTCAGATCCATTATGCGTAGTAATACCCCTCTGATTATGAACATGAATATACTTTGTGAGTAGTTATGTTTGTTCCTCAGGACATGGGGGAAGTCTTGCTATAAGTAGTCATGTGAATTTGGTACTCGTTCGATATTTTGATGAGATGCATGTGTCATCCCTCTAGTGGTGTCATGTGAACGTCGACTATATGACACTTCACCATTGTTTGGGTCTAGAGGGAGGCATTGGGAAGTAATAAGTAGATGATGGGTTGCTAGAGTGACAGAAGCTTAAACCCTAGTTTATGTGTTGCTTCGTAAGGGGCTGATTTGGATCCATATGTTTCATGCTATGGCTAGGTTTACCTTAATACTTCTGTTGTAGTTGTGGATGCTTGCAATGGGGGTTAATCATAAGTGGGATGCTTGTCCAAGTAAGTACAGCACCCAAGCACCGATCCACCCACATATCAAATTATCAAAGTACCGAACGTGAATCATATGAACGTGATGAAACTAGCTTGATGATAATTCCCATGTGTCATCGGGAGCGCTTTACTTAATATAAGAGTTTGTCCAGGCTTGTCCTTTTCTACAAAAAGGATTGGTCCATCTTGCTACACCTTATTTACTTTTATTACTTGCTACTCGTTACAAATTACCTTATCACAAAACTATCTGTTACCAATAATTTCAGTGCTTGCAGAGAATACCTTGCTGAAAATCGCTCATCATTTCCTTCTGCTCCTTGTTGGGTATGATAGTCTTACTTATCGAAAAGGCTACGATAGATCCCCTACACTTGTGGCTCATCATTGTCCTACACGACACTCGATACTCGCATGTGACCCTTTCTGTGGGCCCGCGAGATCGTCGTCCATCACTTTGACGAACAGTCGGCAGTGAGGTTAATTTGACCAACAAGGTGGAATCTTTTTTGTTTGTGTTATGGTGGTATATAGTACGCGTCGAAGAGGTGGGAGGGGGCTAGCATATATACTATACGTACGCGTCCGTGAACAAGTACACCTCACTCAGTGTCGGGACTTTTTGGTTTGTGGGGCACGTGCCACATCAAAATTGTGAAATTGGTTATTCAAACATCACACGACACCTTTTTGGGCCACATGCATATCCTAGCTAGGACACTCACGTGTGATGCTTCCATTTGTGGGCCCATGATGCCATCGTCGATGCATGCATGCATCACTTTGACCTACATCGGGAGAGGTTAATTAATTTCACCATCGATGAGGATTCTTTTGGGTTACATATATTACGGCAGGAGCATATAGTATGTGGTGAAGAGGGGGGAAGGGGACCACCATATGTAGTACGCTTGATATGAACCTCGCTCTGTGTGGGTGCATGGTTTACGGTTTTTGAGGCATGTGGCACATCAAAGTTGTGCATTTTGGGTATTCAACATATATATGCTTGGCCCACATGCAAAGCGGTGGTGGTTGTCCTCTCGCACCCACTTAAGCGGTTATCAGCGATATCGATGCTTTCCATTTGTGGGCCCGCTTGGTCCATCACTACTTTTTGCCTGACAACAAGAGAGGTTAATTTGACTTAGGAGGGGATTATTATTTTTGCTCTGGGATGACATGCATGATACAGCTTGAGCACACACGCATGCATGTGTACGCATGAATCCCTTCCATTGAGTGGAAGAGGCTAGTACAATGACACATCATGAACCGATCTCGCTCTGTGTGGGGAGATAGTGTATGATTTTTGACACGTGTGCCACATCAATGTTGTGTATTCAAACATGCATGCACGCGTCACCTCCATACATATGCATGTAGTGGTTGCCTTCGAATGGTATACTCCCTCGCATGGTTATCGGCGACAAGCCTATATATTCATGGGCCCGCTTGGGCATCCATGGCGGATTCTTCATTTGTTTTGTGTTATCGTAGTATATGTCATGGTGAGAATCAGACCTAATTAAGTTTGAGCGCATATACTATGCACGCATGCATGCATGAATCCCTGTTGTTGGCTTGAAGTATGGTGTAACATACATATGCATCGTCAACCTAACCCTCACTCAGTCTGGGGATTTCTAGTTCGAAATCACGGTGCCACATCAAAGTTGTTCCATTGTTACTCAAAAACACACCTCTCCATACATATGTTTGGGCCACACGCATGTAGTGGTTGTCTTCGGGGACTAGCTACTTGCGTGATTATTGGTGAGCTCGCCCATCTCCGGGGTAGCATGGACGGCCATCACTTTGACCAACAACAAGAGAGAGGTTGTATGACCAAGGTGGATTATTCTTGGTCTATTTTACGACCCATATTGGTGATATATATGCCTCTCTGGCCCGCCAACTGAAAGTGTGTGTGTGAGGGGGGTACTACTTCGCACTTTGCTAGGTAAACCTCGGTTGGGGGGCATGCATTCATAGCATAGGATTCCCTTCGTGGCAACACGAGGGGGGTGGGGGCTGCTAGCTACTTCGCAAATTTGCTAGGGGAACCTCGGTTGGGGGGAGGGGGCATGCACTCATAGCTTAGGATTCCCTTCGTGCCGACACGGGAGGGGGGCTGCTAGCTACTTCGCACTTTGCTAGGTGAACCTCGGTCGGGAGGGGGCATGCGTTCATAGCTTAGGATTTCCTTCGTGCCGACACGAGGGAGGGGTGGCTGCTAGCTACTTCGCACTTTGCTAGGGTGAACCTCGGTTGGGGGCCATGCATTCATAGCTTAGGATTCCCTTCGTGCCGACACGAGGGAGGGGGCTGTTAGCTACTTCACACTTTGCTAGGTGAACCTCGGTTGGGGGGCATGCATTCATAGCTTAGGAATCCCTTCGTGCCGACATGAGGGGGGCTGCTAGCTACTTCGCACTTTGCTACGTGAACCTTGGTTGGGGGGAGGGGGCATGCATTCATAGCTTAGGATTCCCTTCGTGCTTACACGAGGGAGGGGGCTGCTAGCTACTTCGCACTTTGCTAGGGTGAACCTTGGTTGGGGGGGCATGCATTCATAGCTTAGGATTCCCTTCATGCCGAAACGAGGGAGGGGGGCTGCTAGCTACTTCGCACTTTGCTAGGTGAATGAACCTCGGTTGGGGGGATGCATTCATAGCTTAGGATTCCCTTCGTGCCTACACGAGGGAGGAGGGGGGCTGCTAGCTACTTCGCACTTTAATAGGGCGAACCTCGGTTGGTGGGAGGGGGCATGCATTCATAGCTTAGGATTCCCTTCGTGCCGACACGAGGGGGGGTGGGGGCAAGCAATACGGTGCTCTTTGCGAGAGAGGTGCCACATCGAAGTTGCATTTGGTATTTGAAAATCAAACCACCCTTTTGATACATAAATTTGGTCCACATGCAAGTGTGTTCGTGTTCTGACCCTCTCCTGCGTCATTTTTCGCCAAATTTATGAACATTAGATAAGTCAGATGACGCAACAGACATGGTTCACTCAAACTAACCGTGTGCCACGCTGGTGCACCTGTCACGCACACATCCGCATAGTACATTGGGCTCCATGAGGCTCCCCCTCTCAAAAATATATGCCCGCCTTGAGAGTTTTTTTTGTTTCATAACACACGGTTGTTATCTCTGGACCGTGTGCGATGTTTCTTGTTCCCAATTCCGCCTACATCCCTAGAAAATATCTGCCCGCCTCGAGGGTTTTTTTGTTTCATAACACACGGTTGTTATCTTCGGACCGTGTGCGATGCACTATCATCAAAATTTCCAATAGCCCGGCATTTCAATCCCGCGTTTGACATTCGCGTAGTAAAATTTTTAGTACCCGCGTCATTTCCTCAAACACCCCCCCCTCCACACACACACACACCAAAACCTTCTCGGGCGTGCGCACACACACACACACACCCTCCCTCGCTCAAAACCCTAGCAATTGTTGTTTAGCTTCTAAAAGAGTGTTGTGCTACATCATTGTGCAATTGATGTTTAGCTTCTAATATTAACTTGGTGCTTTTAGGTACATATGTCATTGGTAAAGATCCGTGCTTCGACCCTTTCTGCGTATGGGGCAATGAGATATCGATGAACCAGCATCAAGTGAGGAAGCTGATAAAGATTGTTAGTAAAATGGGTCCAAAGATGGCAATTAAACTATTTGTTTACACTTTATCCAAGACAACAGCGAACTGCAGGATGGTAAGTAAGAACTCTGCAGCCTTCTTTTTACTGCCCATAATGAGTTGTGTTAGATGACAATGTCTGAATCTTTTTCCTTTGCAGTGGCTGCCAAAGCAGTTTACTCAAGATTACCTCTCAAGCTACATGATTGGTGGGCATGCAAAGGTTAAAGTATTTCTACCAGAACACGATGATTATCTAGATTTTTTTCATGAAGACCGTGAAGGATGGGCGGTCGACCATCACAAGGGGTTGGACTAGAGCCGTGTGTGCCTTCTGCATGGAGGAGGGCACAATATGGGCATTCCGCTTCACCTTGTTCAGCAACCGGAATATATTTTGCCTCTTTCTTTACCTTCTTTAATAGTACAAGTATACAACTGTGGTTCATCATTCTTTATTTGGTTCTTATGTAACTCTTGAACATATGTACCTATGAATTGAATAATGCATTGGTTGTTTGAACCTGATGGATATGAATAAAGTTGTAGCATACATTCAAATTCAAATCCAAATCTGGTACAATTTGGAAAATTAGCAATTAAATTAGGGTGAAATTACGCTCTCCAGGTTGTTACGGCACACACGGTTAGTAAAACACAAACATTTGTGATATGCACCATAATCCGAGACGGTTCACAGAGAGGAAACATGTGCAAGCATGCACACAGTTGTCGTTTGCACATTGTGTGCGATGTCAGACAATATCACAAACGGTGCAGGCAAACTAAACGTTTGTGTTAGTTGCCTTATTGTACACAATTCGCAACCATGAACTATTTCTGATGAAGTATGCATCGTAAACATTGCACCACAGGATAGCATGTGTGATAGTTGTCGTGTACGACGATGTTACGACGGTCTGACACTTCGTAATCCAGTCCGACACTCGTATGACGATTAGCTAATCTTCTTAACAGTGAATCATTTTTGATGGGCCGCGCATCATACACGTTCTATAATAGTGAACCGTTTGTGATGGGCCACGCATCATAAATGTAGCACCACAGAATATCGACTGTGATGGCAATGCAAGCAGAAACAAGTAGGAGTACTGTAGGGGCCCTATCCCCGACGGTTTTTGGGTCGTGTGGGAAGGACCCCCCCTATCGCCCCACACTCACTTCGCGGCGGTTCCAAATGTAGTCGCAGAAAGGGGTTAAAAACCGATTGTTTAGGACCGACGCGCACCAGTGAGAAGTCAATGGGAGGAAAGTAGAACTTGATGAGGTAACTGTACCTTCTCCCTTATTAGAAAGTAGTTCATCACAGAAATCAGTTCCCGTGATTCCTACACCAATTAGTGAGGAAGCTAATGATGATGATCATGAAACTTCTGATCAAGTTACTACCAAACCTCGTAGGTCAACCAGAGCAAGATCCGCACCAGAGTGGTACGGTAATCCTGTTCTGGAGGTCATGTTACTTGACCATGACGAACCTACGAACTATAAGGAAGCGATGATGAGCCCAGATTCCACAAAATGGCTTGAGGCCATGAAATCTGCAATGGGATCCATGTATGAGAAAAAAGTATGGACTTTGGTTGACTTGCCCAATGATCGGCAAGCCATAGAGAATAAATGGATCTTCAAGAAGAAGACTGACGCTGACGGTAATGTTACTATCTACAAAGCTCGACTTGTTGCAAAAGGTTTTCGACAAGTTCAAGGAGTTGACTACGATGAGACCTTCTCACCCGTAGCGATGCTTAAGTCCGTCCGAATCATGTTAGTAATTGCCGCATTTTATGATTATGAAATTTGGCAAATGGATGTCAAAACTGCATTCCTTAATGGATATCTTAAAGAAGAGTTGTATATGATGCAACCGGAAGGTTTTGTCGATCCAAAAGGTGCTAACAAAGTGTGCAAGCTCCAGTGATCCATTTATGGACTAGTGCAAGCATCTCGGAGTTGGAATATACGCTTTGATAGTGTGATCAAAGCATATGGTTTTATACAGACTTTTGGAGATGCCTGTATTTACAAGAAAGTGAGTGGGAGCTCTGTAGCATTTCTGATATTATATGTGGATGACATATTGTTGATCGAAAATGATACTGAATTTCTAAATAGCATAAAAGGATACTTGAATAAGAATTTTTCAATGAAAGACCTCGGTGAAGCTGCTTATATAATGGGCATCAAGATCTATAGAGATAGATCAAGACGCTTAATTGGACTTTCACAAAGCACATACCTTGATAAAGTTTTGAAGAAGTTCAAAATGGATCAAGCAAAGAAAGGGTTCTTGCCTGTGTTACAAGGTGTGAAGTTGAGTCATACTCAATGCCCGACCACTTCAGAAGATAGAGAGAAAATGAAAGTCATTCCCTATGCCTCAGCCATAGGTTCTATCATGTATGCAATGCTGTGTACCAGACCTGATATGTGCCTTGCTATTAGTTTAGCAGGGAGGTACCAAAGTAATCCAGGAGTGGATCACTGGAAAGCAGTCAAGAACATCCTGAAATACCTTAAAAGGACTAAGGATATGGTCCTCGTTTATGGAGGTGACAAAGAGCTCGTCGTAAATGGTTACGTCGATGCAAGCTTTGACACTGATCCGGATGACTCTAAGTCACAAACTAGATACATATTTTTATTGAATGGTGGAGCTGTCAGTTGGTGCAGTTCTAAGCAGAGCATTGTGGCGGGATCTACGTGTGAAGCGGAATACATAGCTGCTTCGGAAGCAGCAAATGAAGGAGTTCATATCCGATCTAGGTGTAATACCTAGTACATCAGGTCCAATGAAAATCTTTTGTGACAATACTGGTGCAATTGCCTTGGCAAAGGAATCTGGATTTCACAAGAGAACCAAGCACATTAAAAGATGCTTCAATTCCATCCACGATCAAGTCAAGGAGGGAGACATAGAGATTTGCAAGATACATACGAATCTTAATGTTGCAGACTCGTTGACTACGCCTCTCTCACGAGCAAAACATGATCAGCACCAAGACTCCATGGGTGTTAGAATCATTACTGTGTAATCTAGATTATTGACTCTAGTACAAGTGGGAGACTGAAGGAAATATGCCCTAGAGGCAATAATAAAGTTGTCATTTATATTTCCTTATATCATGATAAATGTTTACTATTCATGCTAGAATTTTATTAACCAGAAACTTAGTACATGTGTTAATACATAGACATACAGAGTGTCCTTAGTATGCCCCTACTTGACTAGCTCGTTAATCAAAGATGGTTAAGTTTCCTAGCCATGGACATGTGTTGTCATTTGATGAACGGTATCACATCATTAGAGAATGATGTGATGGACTAGACCCATCCGTTAGCTTAGCACTATGATCGTTTAGTTTATTGCTATTGCTTTCTTCATGACTTATACATGTTACTATGACTATGAGATTATGCAAATCCCGAATACCGGAGGAACACTTAGTGTGCTATCAAATGTCACAACGTAACTGGGTGATTATAAAGATGCTCTATAGGTGTCTCCGATGGTGTTTGTTGAGTTGGCATAGATCGAGATTAGGATTTGTCACTCCGATTGTCGGAGAGGTATCTCTAGGCCCTCTCAGTAATGCACATCACTATAAGCCTTGCAAGCAATGTGACTAATAAGTTAGGATGATGCATTATAGAATGAGTAAGGATATTTGCCGGTGACGAGATTGAACTAGGTATGATGATACCGACGATCGAATCTCGGGCAAGTAACATACCGATGACAAAGGGAACAACGTATGTTGTTACGCGGTTTGACCGATAAAGATCTTCATAGAATATGTAGGAAACAATATGAGCATCCAGGTTCCGCTGTTGGTTATTGACCGGAGATGTGTCTCGGTCATGTCTACATAATTCTCGAACCCGTAGGGTCCGCACGCTTAAACGTTTGATGACGATATGTATTATGAGTTATGTGATTTGATGTACCAAAGGTTGTTCGGAGTCCCGGATGTGATCACGGAAATGACGGGGAGTCTCGAAATGGTCGAGACATAAATATTGATATATTGGACCATGTTATTCGGATATCGGAAGTGTTCCGGAAGGTTTCGGATAAAACCAGAGTGCCGAAGGGGTTACCGGAACCCCCCGGGGAAGTAATGGGCCTTAGTGGGCCTTAGGGGAGAGAGAGGGCAGCAACCAAGAGGTGGCGCCCCCCCCCCCAAGGGGAGTCCGGATAGGACTAGGGGAGGGGATGGCCCATCTTTCCCTCTCCCTCTCCCTCTCCTTCCTTCTTCTCCTACTTGCACTAGGAAAGGGGGGATTCCTACTTGGAGTAGGATCCCCCCTTGGTCGCGCCCCTTGTGTCCGGCCGTCCTCCTCCTCCCCTCCTTTATATACGGAGGAGGGGGACACCCCATAGACACACAAGTTGATCTTTGGCCGTGTATGGTGCCCCCCTCCACAGTTTTACACCTTGGTCATATTGTCGTAGTGCTTAGGCAAAGCCCTGCGTCAGTAACTTCATCATCACCGTTGACACAATGTCGTGCTGACGGAAATCACCCTCGGCCTCAGCTGGATCAAGATTACGAGGGACATCACCGAGCTAAACGTGTGCAGATCACGCATGTGTCGTGCGTTCGGTACTTGATCGGTTGGATCGCGAAGAGGTTCGACTACATCAACCGCGTTACTAAATGCTTCCGCTTTCGGTCTACGAGGGTACGTAGACACACTCTCCCCTCTCGTTGATATGCATATCCTAGATAGACCTTGCGTGATCGTAGGAATTTTTTTGAAATACTGCGTTCCCCAACATCCCTGAGTCGGAATGTAGGCATGTCTGTAAGCCGGCACTATGGGCCGGACCTTTTGTCTGTTCCTTCTCCTTCCAGTGAACTCCTGAGACTCGGTAGCGTATCCGAACGCCAAGTCAAAGTAACCAGGCCTAAACTGGGTCATATCATGTCGGGTCTTACGCCGTGGGGAATATCCCCAACAGTTATGCAAGAAACGTTTGAAGTTGTGGTTTGTTTTAATTCCACTGTTTATGACGCTTGTGAGGAACCAAGGAAGTCTGACTTTGTAAATTGGTTGAGGACTTTTCCCATTCAACATGCTATTTTGGCCTTCCCCGCGACTAATCACCGACGAGGATCGCCACCTCCAGCGGAGGCGGGAGTGCAGCCTCCTTGATGAGGACATGACTGCCTTGGATACGACCAAAAATGTTGCATACATGTATATTTGTGAGGTGATTTCTAATGCAAACTATGCAATAATTTATTTATGTCATCCAGAACAAAAAAACTTCACAAACTTTTGTGCCATGTCTAATTGCAGGTGTATGGGACATTTGTACAATCCACATATGAAGATAAAGGAAAAAAGAGAAGTTTAGGTGTTGTTCAAAAAGTCCTCTCATGTCACTTTTGGGCCAAGAGAAGATAAAGTCCAAGTCTCTCACGTTCTGGATTCAGATTCGGACTTCACAGACATACCTGACTCAAAGCGCCAACAACATTTTCATACGGACTCCAAATTGGGTGATTCTTTTTTGTTTGAAAGTAGATTTCATGCTCTTTCCAACACAATTGGATTCACCTTCAAATTCATCCGGAGCGTTGAGTTATGGATGATACAATCTGACGTTGCAGCAGAATCCGAGTCAAACTGCAAGCCCAAAGGTGTTACATCACCTCCACTTGGGCCCATGAGCCTTGTACGATCTAGGGTTAGTTTTAGGATGCCTTGGGACGTCCTCCCACCTCCTTGGCCGCCACCCCTTGCTCCTATATAAGTAGATCCATCTAGTAGCTTTTTCCTTGGGTTTTATTTAGATTAAAAGTTTGTCATAGTTGCAACTTCGTGTACTTTGTTTGTGTTCAACGACCAGACCAAGACGTCACAGAACCCCACCTTTGATCAACAAAGCTTTCCTCTTATATTCGCAATATCTAGATTGCAATCTTAGTTTCTTTCTTGTTCTCTGTTTGCCTACAGGAAACAGACCTTCGTGGTCAGGTTGATCATGCTCCGGCATGGTCAATAACCTTTCGGAGTTGGTTTAGCGATTGCTAAGGCGCGACTTCCTCGCACGTTCGTAGTCGGATCGTCAAAGTCGAGTTCCTCCAAAACGATAACCACCATCTCATTGAAAGACGGCACACCTTTGCCTCTATCAAGTGGTATTAGTTTTCAGGTTGCTCGGTGAGAATTTCCAATTTTTCCTAGATTAGATTTACTTTCTTACCTATTGTCCAAGAAAAAGCCACAAAAAAGGTAGATCTATTCATCCTTTGTCCAAGTCAGTCTGAGCCTTTGCAATTTTCTTTTCATTGCTTGCATAGTTGAATTATCGGTTGCATCATCGTGTCGAGTTGCTGGTCTTAGTGTCTAGTTCGTTTAGAGTTTCGAGTTCTGTTCAAATTAGTCGCGCCACCGCTGCTTCGTTATCCCTTCCGTTGTCCACCACCAATCCATCAATTTCCACCACGTGCTACCCACCGTTCATTGTTATAATCATAGTTGAGATCGTTCACATCTTCGCTTGATCCAATCTGCATCTTATCTAGTTTGTTTTGGAAAGAGGGAGACAGAGAAAAAAGACAGAGAAAAAAATGAGAGAGAAAAAAGTAAAAAAAAAAGTCAGAGAAAAAAAGAGAAAGAAAAAGAAAATGTGAGGAAACAAAAGAGAGAAGAAAAAAATCGGATCTATCTAGACTCAATCTCGTAGTTGAATTTGGATTGGAATCTGTTTTGTGCACTGTTCAATAAAACAGGCATAACTTCCTCATACGGAGTCCGTTTTGACTCTGTGAGTACTCAAATGAAAGCTAGCGACCAGCCGCATCTAAATAGTTGCAGAAGCTAGTTCAATATTTAGCACCTCAAAATCAGCTTCTAAACACGGCTTATTCCAGTTTTTCACGCCAGTTTTAGAATTTTTTTTGACTCCTCATATCAACTCGGAATTGAGTGAATCCTTTTGCGTTTGAAAGCTTGAGTCAATATCATTCTTCAAAACAATTATCAAAAAATTGGCACAAACTTTTCCAGAGAAAAGTTAGAGAGAAAGTCGTTGATATAGCCTGCTTGGCTGTTGTTTCACATCATTATCTTTACGGCTATTGTGATCTTCACTTATATTTTGCTATTTAGAGCTACTTCATATCCTTAATTGATACTAGTTGTGCTACGGCGTGACCTCGTTAGTGTTCTAGGCTCGCGTCTCTAGTCCGGTCTAGCCTAGGACCAGCACAATACCACCGTTGAGCGCTTATTCACCATTGCATCTCTGAATTGATTATTGCTAATCTTTTGCTACCATATATAGCCAATCCAGCTCCACATATTTCTACACCGTGTATACATACGTTCCCCTGGCAATCGCTTTAAACAATTTTCAGGGTTATTTGACACCGCTGGTTGCCTGTCACCACCTGCCGCATGGTAAGAACTTGTAAGATATTGATATTTGCTTTACTGTGAACACTTTACAACCACATCCTAGTAGTTCATAGGAACATTATTCTCGAATTTTGTTTCTTGTTTCTACTAATCATGACAGGTTCCAGAGATTGAACTTCTTGGACGACGGACCCATCTTCACCATCACGAGAGTTGGGAGAACACACACAAGCACATGGTGAGGTTATCTTTTTACCGTCATTTGAGGGTAGATTTAATCCTGCTATTTATCTAGCTTGGGAGCTTGAAGTAGAACAAGTTTTTAGTCACCATGACTTTTCTGAACTTGAGCGAGTATGAGCTGCCACTAGAGCATTTACTGGTTTTGCTTCTGTTTGGTGGAGTTTGCATTGTAAGAAAAACATTGATAACCAACCCACAACTTGAAAAGATTTGAAATATGTAATGAGACAACAATTTTTCCCTCCTTACTATCGGCGTGAATTGCTTCGCAAATTTGAACAATTTAAACAAGGCAACAACACTGTTCATGCTTACTACCAAGAGTTCAAATCTTATATGCATCATTGTGACATAGAAGAATCTGAGGCTGATACAATGAATAGATTTTTTTGGTGGTTTGAACCATGATATTCAGGCAAGATTTCAGTATATTCCTCGTTGCATTACTGGTATGTATGTTCGTGCTTGTATCTTTGAGAGACGGATACAGGAGGATGTATTGGGTGACTACAACAACTACTATTCCAGTTCATGCTCACCACCGCCGGTTGGTTCCTCCATCATTGCACCTACTAGAGCAGCCCCACCTCAGATTGTGAGCGCGACATCATCTCAAGAGTATGGTACATTGTCAACGTCTGTACCTACATCAGCTACGTCTTTGCGACAAGGTAACAGTAAAGGTATTGATGATATAACTTCACATGAGAATGATGCATCCCTAGTTAACTTGAATGCATCATGTGTTGAGTTACCTCTTGATTTGAGCACACCACCTATTTTAGAGAATCTTGTTACTGTCATGAATGCGTCATGTGATCAAACAACTGAAATACCAACAATTTTGAGTGCACCCATTGAATTAACTGTTGATACAAAAGAACCAATGTTTAATCATTTTGATATGACCTCTAATCTTGGTGATGATTCTATGTCAAATGACTTATTGCATGTTTGCTTATTTAAGCATGTTGTAGCATGTAAATTTGATGCAAGTAAGGTTTATTCACCAATGTTGGGATGGTCTAATGATGAACATTGTCAATCCTTTGATATGAATAAGAGCTTCACTTATATGTGCAAATTGAGTTGCAATATTTTCATGCCTTCCACTTCTTGTGATAATATTTTGGCTTCAGATTTTATGAACTATGAAAATTACTCATGTATACATGTGTCATTTGCGCAAAAACCAAGGGAAGTAAAAATGGATGACATATACACATACAACATGTACATCTTGACTCTTTTGTTAGCCACATTTCAGATTAAGCAACGCCAAGGACGGCTTTGTTTTCAAGAAGGGGAGGATGATGAGGACATGACTACCTTGGATAAGACCAAAAATATTGCATACATGTATATTTGTGAGGTGATTTCTAATGCGAACTATGCAATAATTTATTTATGTCATCCAGGACAAAAATACTTCACAAACTTTTGTGCCATGTCTAATTGCAGGTGTATGGGACATTTGTACAATTCACATATGAAGATAAGGGAAAAAGAGAAGTTTAGGTGCTATTCAAAAATTCCTCTCACGTCACTTTTGGGTCAAGAGAAGATAGATTCCAAGTCTCTCACGTTCTGGATTCAGATTCGGACTGCACAGACATACCTGACTCAAAACGCCAACAACCTTTTCATACGGACTCCGAATTGGGTGATTCTTTTTTTTTTTGAAAGTAGATTTCGTGCTCTTTCCAACACAATTGGATTCACCTTCAAATTCATCCGGAGCGTTGAGTTATGGACAAAACAATCTGACATTGCAGCAGAATCCGAGTCAAACTACAAGCCCAAAGGTGTTGCATCACCTCCACTAGGGCCCATGAGCCCTGTACGACCTAGGGTTAGTTTTAAGATGCCTTGGGACGTCCTCCCACCTCCTTGGCCGCCACCCCTTGCTCCTATATAAGTAGATCCATCTAGTAGCTTTTTTCTTGAATTTTGTTTAGATTAAAAGTTTGTCATAACTGCAACTTCGCGTACTTCGTGTGTGTTCAACGACCAGACCAAGACGTCACAGAACCCCACCTTTGATTAATAAAGATTTCCTCTTATATTTGCAATATCCAGATTGCAATCTTAGTTTCTTGCTTGTTCTTCGTTTGCCTGCAGGAAACAGACCTTCGTGGTCAGGTTGATCGTGCTCCGGCGTGGTCAATAACCTCTCGGAGTTGGTTTAGCGATTGCTAAGGCGCGACGTTCTCGCACGTTCGTAGTCGGATCGTCAAAGTCGACTTCCTTCAAAACGATAGCCACCATCTCATCGAAAGACGGGACACATTTGCCTTTATCACTCCTCATCGCCGAGGCAGACGAGCACGCCATGGCGGTGTGGCGCGAGCGCTTTCCGCAGGATGTCGTCGCCGAGAACGAGTTCTCGGCGCAGAGGAGGAAAGAGCGAGTCGTGCGCCGGGCGAACAAGCGTGCGCGGAAGGAACTGGCGAAAGCCCAAATCGAGCTGGGACCTGCGTCGACCTGGGACGATGAAGATCCTCAGTGGCTCGACGCGTTTACATCATCGGACTACACCACCGAGGAGGACGAGGAGTTTAGCATTGTATGAACTAGCTTGTGGTTTGGGGCTTGAACCATGCTATGAATTTAAACTATGTGTTGTTTCTTATTTTTTTGCATTTGTTGTTTAAAAAAATTCCAGGCACCGGCTGGTCGGGCGCGCTAGATTTTACTGTGCCTGGTAAAGTGCTACATCTGCGTGCTAAATTTTGCAGCGCCTCGAAAAGCAACCACCATCCCCCATGCGCTAAAACGCTATTTCAGCGCTGCAAAAAAATTTAGCGCGACGCGCCTGTTGGAGATGCTCTAAGAGTATCCGGAACTATACATGATATAATTGTTATATGTATTTGACACGCAAAAAAATTTGTTGTGATAGTGGGCTAGATAAATAATTCAACTTAAATTTAAGTACTGCCGCTATTTATAGCCAGGCTTATCTTTTTCATTTGTTGCTCGAGTAGGTTGTTCTCATATTTGGATGTTTCTATGTCCTGGTAGATTCATTTTGTATCTATGTTGCAAAACACTTGGAAATTTTGAATTTTTGTAAGATGAGTGCATCAGCTGCACTTAGTTTATGTTACCCAAGATACACTCTCATTGTTCACATGTCAACCTATTTATGAGGTGACATTTGTTAGCAACTCCATTGAATATGATTAGTTGTTACCATGAGTCGCCAAACAAACATGCAATTTCTTGTATCAATCAATTTACTTCAAATCCTTGACAAATAACAAATCAATATTGTTTACATTTTCCAGAAGTCCAAAAATATATAACCAACATCTTCAGGCATGTAGGCGTGCTTTTCAGTTTTGCTGCAGAATACAGGGAAATGAAACCAGAAAGAGGTCTAGCTTGTGAATGGAGGCTACATGGAATTACAAAGCTGCCAGTGCACAAGACATGTGGGTACAACTTGTGCATACAGACTGGAAAGAATAGGATCTGACTATAACGTAGGAAAATGATACAAGTTTGGGTTCTTCTCTTATTCAAGCTGTTCATCATGAAAAAAAATGAATTTTTATGAACAAAATGGATCAATGGGTGGCATCTCTGCTGTAGAACTGATCCAAGGTCTTCGCAGGAATACGGTGGAGAAGTTCTCGGGGGAATATGCGTAGCAATGTCCATGCCAGATCAAGTGACTGAAAAATGTTCCGAGTATCGTATGCTCCTTGCGCTACAAATTTCCTCTCAAACTTGTCAAGGAATTCTAAATAGAGCTGCACGATAAGAATCATATCATTAGTTTTGTACTGAAAGATAATCGATGCACAACTAAATTAACTAGCAACAGACCAGGTCCTCAGATGAAAGAGCCTCCTCTCCGACAACTGCTTTCATGGCTTGAACATCCTTCCCAATGGCGTAGTTGGCATACAGCTGAACAGAAGGTCATGTTAGCCCATCAACAGATATCACACGGTGAATGAGACATAAAAATGATCTCAAATGTTCAAACGAATACCTGATTGGACACATCTGAATGATCCCGGCGTGTCATACCTTCACCAATAGCACTCTGCACGTAAAGAATTATGACATAATTCTCCATGTGATCCCAAACTAAGAAACACTAAATACCACAAATTCTGACTAGCTACAAAAGTACCTTCATCAGACGAGAAAGAGATGGCAGGACGTTGATGGGTGGGTATATCTGAGAAAGCAACACAATACTTACGTTAATCCGTTAGATTAATAAAAAAATCCCTCACAATCATGTATTGAAGGAACAATCAATGCTTATAACAGGAGGAAAAGCGACGACAAAAAAGAACATGCAAGTGCACCTGTCTATTATGAAGCTGTCTGTCAATATATATCTGCCCTTCGGTAATGTATCCCGTAAGATCAGGAGTTGGATGAGTGATATCTGTTGAGGAATGAACAAAAGGTCAGGCATGACACTGCGATCTGCCAGGAAGCAAGACTACTAATCCACTGGGTAGACATCAAACAACACTGAGGCAGCGGATACTTAGATTTCTAGTTTTTTTCCCACCTGATAGAGTTCTAGTTAAGTGGATTTCTAATGGATAGGGTGCAACATGCTGGTAGAATCAAGTACTCTACCAGGTCTAGGGCGTAGGTGGTAAGGGAAGGATGGAGGGGGACGTGGCGAGGAACGGGCGCGCCGGCGGCAGGGCGCCGTCGCGAGCTAGGAGAAGGGTGGCGGCGGTTAGGGCTGTTGGCGGCTAGGGTTTCCGGCTCCTCAGGGAGCCAGGCAATAGGAGATAATATTCTTCTTATTGCCTGATCTGAAAAGAGTCTTACAACTTATATTTATAACCTAGATAACTTGCACACGAATTAACCTAAGATAACTTGTGGGCTAAGATTGCCCGATGGGCCTTCCATATGACAGGCCGGACATAACACTTCTCCCCGCCTGCACAAACAGCTCGTCCTCGAGCTGTAAGGTGGGGAAGCGCTTGCTTGAACTCCTCGAGATAATCAACCAGCGTCAAACACCTTCTCGACATCTGGGGCGGCCAGGTCGGCGGCGACGGCGTCCTCCGGAATGTAGTCTGCCACCTCCAGGTAGAAGAGTCGCGGGCAGGCGTGGCCGGGCTTGTAGGGTTCGTCGCAGTTGAAGCACAACCCTTGGCGGCGACGCTCGAGTATCTCAGCTGGGGTGAGCCGGAGGAACGGGCGCCCCGCGGTCGCGGCGAGGGGTGCCGCAGAAGCCTGCACAGGCCGACCCTGCGCGGAATCCGGTCCGGGTAGCGACCCAGCAGTCTAGGACGGTGATTCCTGCTGGATGGCCACCGCGCGGCGCTCGAACGCGCGGGCGTAATACATGGCCGACTGGAGATCCTGGGGTCCCCGAAGTTCCACGTCCACGCGGATATGGTCCGGCAGACCGCCCACAAATAACTCGGCGCGCTGAGTTGCGGAGACGCCCGGCGCGTGGCACGCCAGGGCCTGGAAGCGGTCGGCGTAGTCCTGCACCGTGGATGTGAAAGGTAAGCGGCCGAGGGCCGCCAGTCGGCTCCCGCGGATAGGAGGCCCGAACCGGAGGAGACAGAGCTCCCGAAAGCGCTCCCATGGTGGCATGCCGCCCTCGTCCTGCTCGAGGGCGTAGTACCAGGTCTGCGCCGCGCCTCGGAGATGATAGGACGCGAGCCAGGTACGATCCGAAGCGAGCGTCCGCTGCCCTCGAAAGAACTGCTCGCACTGGTTGAGCCAGTTGAGGGGGTCCTCCGTGCCCTCGTAAGTGGCGAAGTCCAGTTTGGCGAATCGAGGGGGTGTTGGCCCGCCGTGCCCGGGGGCGGCCGCAGTCGCCGCCAGCGCGTATGCTGGGTCGGGAAGCGCTGGGGCGTAGTTCGCCGAGCTGGAGGGGTGATCAAACCGCAGAGAGGGCGTCGGGTGTTCCGGCACCGTGGAGTAGACCGGGCCCGGAGACGAGCCGGTCGCCCAAGCGGGGATCGGCGATGGTGACGGTGGAAACTGCACCTGGTGCAGGGGCCGACCCGTAGCCCTAGGCGCGGGTGGTGGTAATGTCGATGGCGGCCGCGCCTGGTGGATCTGCTACACCGGCGCCTGCGGCGTGGGGGCCGGCGGTGACGCCGGAAGAAGCTGTTGGGTCTGGCCCCCCAGCGGCGCGGTGGAGGCCGGCCATGCTGGCCACGGCTGTCCCGCAGCCGAGTAGTGCGGCAGCAGCAGCGGCGGCTGGGACGCCCCTCCGTAGGGCGCCTGGAAGGCCGGGGCGGGCCACTGTAGCGGCGGTGGCCCGTAGGCGGTGGTGCTCGGTGGCGGGGGCTGGTTCTAGGCGAGGTAGAGGGTAATACCCCTGACCGCCTGGACAAGCTCCCGCAGGGTGCCCGACATCTCCTCGGGCGAGAGGAGCGGAGGCGGGTCCGCCGTGATGGTGATGGGCGCGGTGGTGATGGTGGTGCCGGATGCGATCTCCGCCATCGCGGTGGCAGTGGCCGGCGGCAGCGAGAGCGGGGTGGAGGTGGATGGTAGCGGCGGTGATGGAGATTGTGACATGATCGGCCTGGTGTCTCTGGATACCAAATTGGTAGAATCAAGTACTCTACCAGGTCTAGGGCGTAGGTGGTAAGGGAAGGATGGAGGGGGACGTGGCGAGGAACGGGCGCGCCGGCGGCAGGGCGCCGTCGCGAGCTAGGAGAAGGATGGCGGCGGTTAGGGCTGTTGGCGGCTAGGGTTTCCGGCTCCTCAGGGAGCCGGGCAATAGGAGATAATATTCTTCTTATTGCCTGATCTGAAAAGAGTCTTACAACTTATATTTATAACCTAGATAACTTGCACACGAATTAACCTAAGATAACTTGTGGGCTAAGATTGCCCGATGGGCCTTCCATATGACAGGCCGGACATAACACATACCACACAAAGTGGGCTGAAAATTGCAACTGCAAAAAAAGAGGCTTCCTCGAATGGAAATAATGTAGGATTAAAGATAATAACTCTAGCAATGCAACTGGTCTGTTGCTTACCATCATTAGGCATTGTAAGAATAGGAATTTGGGTAATTGATCCTTTCCTTCCCTCGATACGCCCAGCTCGCTCATATATGGTGGCCAAATCAGTATACATATACCCAGGATAACCACGCCTACCAGGTACCTCTTCTCGTGCTGCTGAGACCTAAACATAAATAAAGTTCACACGTAATTAAGAAAATCAAAATCATTGAGTCTTCGACCATATACAAAAGATGACGGATGACACTGTCCTGAAAGGCCACGTATCAAGTGAAAACTTGATTTCAGTGAAAATCTGGAAACTTGGATCCCACCCCGTTGGATCTGTAGCGAACGGCATCTACTCAAGGGCGGAGCTCCCACCAGCAACTTAAACGCACATTAGCACAAAACCCCCTCCTTCCTAGTAATGTTGTCAGGTTTTTGAGCATTGACTTATCCTCTACCGTTCCTATCCCCCAGCGAAATAGCCATGGCGGCGACGCCAGCGCGCCCCATGCCAGATGGCTACCGAGGGGAGGCGCCACAGCCAGCGCTGCCAAATGCGGCGGCACGTCCATGCACCACGCCGACTCCCCTTGGCGGGGACAGCTCCTGCGGCGCGGCGGCCACAGACAGCGCTCCCAACGGCAGCGGCGCAGCCACGCACTACGTTGAAGCTCCCCTCGGCGGGGAGGGCTCGCAAGGTGAGGCGACTACAGCAGGCGGGGCTCATAGCTGTGGCGGTGCAGGCGCTGAAGCTCACCTCGAGATGGGGTCCCAACACTCGAGCAGCACCGTGGTCGTGTCCTGTATGTGTATGTAGGGAGCCCGTCCCGCAAAAGTGTGCTGCAATTTTCATGTAAATTCCGTGTAGGTAGTATCTGGTTCAGTGTGAAGTTGTAGCTCCTCCTAATTCTTGATGTGCAGAATTTTCTCTCTGACTTTTGCTCCTCCTTTGTAAACTTGTAGGAGCTGAATGTTGGTGTATTACCACTCAAGATTCAACGGGATTTTTTGCTTTAGTTTATATATGATTAATGGAGTGACTTGTTTGTACAGATCTGAATAATGATGGAAACACCATTGCAACTAGCTACATGATTACACTTTCTAGTAATAAGTATAGAAGAAAGTAAGAACTGAAAATGCAGTAAGCATCAGAAGGTTGCATGCTTGCAGTAAAGAGCAGTTCATATTCCTGAAATGCAGTAAGCATAAAAAAGCTTGCAGGCTTTCAGCAAATAGCAGTTTCTATTCCTAAAAGATCACAAGCATACTCAGCATAATGGGTTGTTTCATTTCTACAGGAGAAAAGAACCTACAAAGTGGCCCAAATCATCACCCAATTAAATAGTGAATGCGAGAGTTTAATGGCCAGTTCTTTGCATAAAATGTAAATAAGTTTGCTGCTTGTTACCAATTCTCTTCAGATGAAACATTTGCTACAATTTAGATTGACAGTACAAACACTAGAAAATTCTCAAACTTAAACATTCAGAGATACAGAAATCTCAAAAGCTCATACCACATAAATTTCATGCCCTCAATAGGTCAAAAGATAACAGCGAAGCTCTGAATTTCATCTTGTTCTACACCAAAATTAAAAGCACCGGCTTGCCTCAAATCAAATAGGAGGGGAGGTCAGGGGACCGAATAGAGGCATGGCGATCAAGATTGAGGGGTAGAGGTGAGGAGTACTCCAAAGAGTCAGTCACGGCCTGCATAGGGCGAGCCGCAGCCGACGGCAGCCCCGTCGCGATCAGCGAAAGGCAAGTCATGGTGCCAGACGTGACCGGTGGAGGGAGAGTCGCAGCCGATGGAGAGCCCATCGAGGTCGGTGGAGGGCAAGTCGCTGCCGACGGAGGTCTAGTTGCAGCCGGCGTATGGCAAGGGCTAGCCGGTGGTTGAGGCTCCATCGTGACGCATAACAGGAATGAAGACGAATCCATCTCACGAACAGTCAAGGGCTATGGCCCTAGATGGCGAATAGGAGAGGGGGTTTTGTGCTAATGTGTGTTTAAGTTGCTGGTGGGAGCTCCGCCTTTGAGCAGATGCCGTTCACTACAGATCTAACGGGGTGGGATCTAAGTTTCCAGATTTTTACTGAAATCAAGTTTTCACTTGATACTACGTCGTCCTGAGAAGTCATTCTACTCAAAGAACAAATAACTGAACAGATTGAAGCTCACAGAATATGATGAGATAAGAAAATCATAGAGAAAACACGCTACCTCGCGAAGTGCATCGGCATATGAGCTCATATCTGTCAGAATCACAAGAACATGCTTCCCACATTCATATGCCAAATATTCAGCAGTTGTTAGGGCAATTCGAGGAGTGATAATACGCTCAATAGTGGGGTCATTTGCCTGCGAAACAATCAAGACAAGGGATTCAGGTTTCATGGTATGCTTTCTTAGTATTGCTCAGGTCAAATATATTAAACACAACTACAACCTCAAAGATCTGATTTGCACATTCTAATAACAAATTCACCAAAAAAATAGCAAATCAAATTTTACCAAATTCAGGAAAAGGGTGACCCGCTCCATCGAACCATTTTCTTCGAAGTCACGCTTGAAAAATTGTGCCGTTTCCATGTTTACTCCCATAGCAGCAAACACAATTGCAAAATTGTCTTCTTCACCTCCCTAATATAAACCATAGCAAGATGAGTAGAAGAAACACCAATCTGCAGACAAAATAACAAAACCAAAACTTTCGGCATGGTTGCTTTACACAGTATGAGAGCAATCCATAACTTTGAAGCTCTTTGTATAATTTCCAGAGACCTATTCAACAGGTAATAAGTCTAACTCTACCCACAAACAGTCGGTCTTCCCCTTGCCAAAAAGTTAAAAAAGTCACAAAAGTCAGAGAACTATTATAACTACGCATATATTTTATGAAGGATGCAACTTGCAAGCTCAGTGCAAAGAATATGATGCTCAGGAACATAAGATTGACTGCGTGCTTAGTTGCTTAGTTAAGTGATTGTCTGTAAACACCCTTATGTTAGTTCTCAATGGCGCAAGCAAGAGAAACTTATTATAACTATCCACACATTCCATGAAGGATGCAGCTCAGTGCAAAGAAAATGATGCTCAGGAAACTGAGATTGACTTTATGCATTGGTAGGCCAATGTCCGTAACCACCCCTGCTATAAAGGATATGTCCATTACCTCTGCTGCATGCTTGCTTTGCTCCAACCTTTTAACGAGGCCAGCTTGGCGACAAATTTGAGCAGCAATTTCATTATGAGGAAGTCCAGCAGCAGAGAAAAGAGGAATTTTTTGCCCTCGAGCAATCGAGTTCATGACATCAATGGTGGATATTCCTGTTTGAATCATCTCTTCTGGATAGGTTCTCTCACTTGGGTTGATAGAACTTCCTGGGATAATATCAGCCATCTCTCAGATATTATAAGGTTACCATAAGTTGAGATGGAGCCTTCCACAAAGAATAGATTATTTAACTCATCTCCAGTTCTCCTAAGAAGTGTCCATGCCACTTGTCTACCCTAAGCATAAGAAAGTTTACGATAACATGAAATAACTCACCAGAAATATCCAAGTAAGCCTCAGGCA
Organism: Triticum aestivum; assembly: GCF_018294505.1. Lineage (NCBI taxonomy): Eukaryota > Viridiplantae > Streptophyta > Magnoliopsida > Poales > Poaceae > Triticum > Triticum aestivum. The sequence goes on along the minus strand of NC_057809.1, from coordinate 223,934,429 downwards.
ATATAGGGGGGCCATTATCAATAGGTTTTCCAGAACCATTAAAAATGCGTCCAAGCATATCAAGTGAGACGGGAGTTTTCAAAACCTGTAACACAAAACGGTGTCATATGCAAAGAAATAAAGTGGTGAAGTTGAGACGAGTCAACAAAGCCTCATTCGAAAAATAAAGTTATTCAGCAGGAAGACGTTTGATATCACTAAATGTTCATGCCTAGCATTTTCTGGGTTCAGTTTCCATATCCAACTTTAAGATGGCTGATGTCATTTATTGTTCATGCTGAAATTGTATAGCTATAGTTTGATGATCTGGGTAATTATTGCATAGAAAGAAATAAAGCATTTAATGATTGAACGACAAAGAATCAGAAGCAAAGATGTGAATAACAGGTACCTCGCCTGTGAACTGTACAGTAGTATACTTGTTGTCTATCCCTGAAGTACCTTCAAATACCTTAAGAGGCAGGCAGCTCAGTATCCAAAAAAGGTCAAGTACCATGTAACCAAATATAATTTAATGCATTGGATCCCTAAGCAAACTATGTAAAAAATCAGATCAAATGCAGCATCGTGTAAAACTCAACTGGCATTCTTCAATCAAGAGAATATGGTCCATAGAAAGGAAACAACCTGCACAACAGCTTTTTCACCATCAACTTCGAGGACTTGACCACGACGAGTGGTGCCATCTCCCAATCGGATGTTCACAATCTCCTGATACTTTGGGCCCTAAAATAGGTTTATACAGGGGGAAATTACTGAGTGTGAGAATGGCTATTTGATCCAACCATAATTTCAGTAACATTAGCAGCTATAGCTATATAGAGAAGAATGACAAATCATACCTTTACTTTGTCCAAAATAACCAATGGCCCTGCCACACCGGAGACAGTTCTATACTCTGCATGACAAGCAGAACTTCATTATCATCTTTGCTGCGAAAGATA